>NC_050447.1:32089052-32389052 GCF_903995425.1 Onychomys torridus
TTCTTTCAAGGACTTATTGTTTTCTTCTGCTTTAATTGTCCTTTCTCTTGTTTTTTATAGCGGTCTTGCCATTTTTTTGTTTGCCTATTCCTCTACTTTATTTTTGATTTCTTCTATATAAGGCTCTAGCCTCTTCATGATGTTACTTATAAGGTTGTTTTCTCCTCCTCCTCCTCCTCCTCCTCCTCCTCCTCCTCCTCCTCCTTCGTCTTCTTTGTCTTCTTCTTCCATTCCATGATGTTGAGGTCTAGCTGTTGAAGAAGGTCTAGGTTCTGGTGATGCTGTATTGCTCTTTATTTTGTTGTATGTACTTCTGCCTTGACTTCTGCCCATCTCCTCTTGGGTTCGTTCTTGGTCTTATCAGTGTACTTGGTCCAGAGAGAGCTGACACATTTAGGGAGCTTCTCTCTGGTCCAGATGGGAGCGCTGGTCCAGATGAGAGTGCTGGCCAGATAGTAGCTGGGGGGCTGGACTCTGAGTCTTGGGAAGTCCCTGGGGTCTCCTCATTTTGTCCAGATGGGAGCACCTCTTGTCCGATGGGAGTTCCTCTGGTCTCTGGTCCAGATGGGAGTTCCAGGGCATGATGGAAGCTTGGGGCTGGTCTCTGATTCTCAGGAAGTTGCTGGGGTCTCTGGCAGATGGGTGTGGGGGCAGGGTGTGGAGACTGCAGGGTCTGCCTGCAGTCTTGGAAAATGGGAGCCTTCCCGCAGGGCCTGCCAATCGCCAGCTGATTGGCCAGAAACTGGGGCCAAGTTGGTCAAGTCCTCCTGGGATGCCCTGTGTCCAGCGGTGAGACCCAGGGCAGTTGCCTCTCTGGCTATAACCCCAGGAACTTACCTCTGGTCCAGATGGGAGTCCTGGGGCAGATGGGAGCTGAGGGTTGGTATCTGAGTCTCAGGAAGTGGCTGGGGTCTCTGGCAGATGGGTGTGGGGGCAGGGTGTGGAGACTGCTACATTACATTTTTAAATGAGCTGCATAAACATAATACCCTAAAAAGAGTAGAAACCTCCATACATTATAACAATATTAACTTTAAACTTGTATCAATAAACCAAAATCCATACAATGTAAAATATTTTGAGTTTCATAGTTGTTTTTAGATTAAAGTCGATTGAATAATCTAACCATTTTTTCTATCATTCCTATACTATATCCCCCTTTTTTCTTTAGAAAGAGATCTTTGAATTTAAATTTGTTTAGCTTTTTTTTTTTTTACTATGACAAATAACAGCTTGCAACCAATCTCCTAAACAATGACAAACATCCATAATCTATGGAATAAACAAAATCCATCTCTTGGGAATGTCTGTGCCATTCTCTAGACTACTGGTTTTTTGTTGTCAGTGGTGTCTTTGGGGAAACCTTGAGAAAATCAGGATAATTGTTAAGTCTTGACTGGAGGAGGTTGTGAGGTTTGACCATCTCAGCCTTGAAGGTGTTTTGGATGCAGAATTCTGAAGAATCTAACAGAGGCATTTTGAGATGCTGCCATCTGTTTACATTGGTGTCTACTCTCTTGTTCTGAAAATATATAAACTTTTAAAGGTGCTATACGTTTATGTATTAATACAAGTTTAGACTGTGTGTTATACAACAATGATTTTTTTGTTTTATGTTTGAGCAGGTAAAGTATATGTTATATGTTTCATAGTTTTTCTAGGTTTTTTTTTATGTCTGTAGCAAGGATTTTCCAGGGGTCTTCCCCAATCAAACCTGATCCATATCAACCCGGAATTAATCCACTGCCTCTCATTTCCTGTGGAAATAAAAGGATAACTTTTTTCCCCAAATAACACAGCTTTTGACTTCCATTTTGAATTCAAGAAATTTAAAATTTATATTTAATGTTTAATCTAGCAGCTTTCATAATCAAATAACTGTTAATAGTTATCACTCACTCATTAGCAGTCAAAAAATTTAAAGACAACATAATGATATACAGAATCCAGTCTCCCCAATTATTTTCCTCTCTACTTGGCTTATATACTTTATTTTACTCTACCATTTTGTTTAAGGACTTTATTATTTTTAACTATTTTTATTCTTTGACTGTATATATCCTTTTTCTTCTCTCTCCAAAGCCTATGTATATTTTTAAGTTGACAGTAAACCATTTTGAGGTTTTTCCATCTGAATCTGTCTTTACTGAGCATCTGTACTGTTCTTTGATCATATGAGATGAATCTTAAACTTCTATGTTAGTCACTGGCATGGTTCAGATTATCTCATGTTGCTGCATGTCATTGGCATCTGGCTGCTCCCTCCTTGGTCTGCTAAGAACTTAGCCTCATGGTGGAGATACAGGAGGGAATCATGTTTACTGTCCCAGCTTTAGAAAGTTTTTGGGTCCATGATGTCACTGAGTAGGACATAGCATGCTGCTCATAAACCCCATGTAAGTGTTCAGTAGCAGGGCCTCTTAAAAGAGCCACAGCTCCATTTGCTGCTACTACTGAGCCAAGGAAGCTACCTATTAAAGGAGCTATGTCTCTGTTTGTCCCTAGTATCAAGCCTACCTGAGAAAAGGGGGTTATCAGAAAGCTACATTTGGTTTTGGTTTTGTATGCTTAGAATCTTTTTTTTAAGCTTTGCTAGGTCTTATGTGGAAATTTCCACCCCACATTGAAACACTAGATGACACCCCAGACTACTATATCCATCAAAAATTTCCATCACCATAGACAAAGAAACAAGATATTTCATGAAAAAACAAATTTAAACAATACCTGTCCACATAAACAATTAATTACTGATGCTCCTGCCAGCAAGGACAAGGAGATAGGACAAAGCCTGGGCCACTGAACCAGCCCCCACAATCAGTACATTCTAGGCCAACCAGCCTCCATGGCAGCTCAAGGACAAAGCCTGGGTGTTGTTAAAATCTTAGGTAGTCTTTTAATAAAAAACACAGAGCCGGATATTGGGGTAAAAGTGAAAGATCAGGTTGGGGATTTAGCTCAGTGGTAGAGCACTTGCCTAGCAAGCGAAAGGTCCTGGGTTCGATCCTCAGCTCCAAAAAAAAAAAAAAGTGAAAGATCAGAGAAGCAGAGCAAGCCACAACCAACCCCACCTCTCCTACTCAGCTGATCCTGTTTCCACAAATCCTCACACTGAAAGCCTCTGAGTCCTTACCCAAAAGAGGCTCAGCCAAACTGCTTTAGATTCTGTTTCCTTGCACCTTATATACCTTTCTCCACCCTGCCATCACTTCCTGGGATTAAAGTCATGTGTGCTTCCCAGTACTGGGATTAAAGATGTGTGTTACTACTGCCTGGCTCTGTTTCCAGTGTGGCCTTGAACTCACAGAGATCCAGACAGATCTCTGCCTCCCAAATGATAGTATTAAGGGTTTGGGCCATCACTATCTGGCCTCTGTGTCTAGTCTAGTAGCTGGTTCTGTCCTCTGATCCTCAGGTAAGCTTTATTAGGGTACACAATATATCACATTTCCCCTTTTTTGGTCTAAAACAATAAAAGAAGGTTATAACTAATATAAGAAAAAAACATATATAATAAATACAATAAGTATATACAATATATACAGTCAAGAATTACATTAATAATGTCCAGTCCATTAACATTTGGCAAATTCAGAAAAAATACTCCATTATCTATCTTATTTTTGTGAGTCAAAAGTGTTGTACCTATGAATGGCATGTGGGGGATGTCAACCTGCCAGTTTTTGCCTAGTTGGTGTCCTTGAAGCTGGTGCAGGGGCTGGTGTAACGGGAGAAACCCCTGTGGGTTGGTCTTAGTGCACATCTGGCAGGAGGAGTGAACCTGTAAAATATGAGCTCAATGGTGGGTGGGGTCAAAGAGGGGCTCTAAGAAATGAAACAAAGCTTTGGGACTTATGTGTAAGGTCTGGTGGATATATGAAATGGTGGACAGTCTGAGGTGGGAACCTGTGAAACCACTAAGGGGAGAAGAAGGTGGGACAAGGTAGGAAGGCCCTTTAGAATATTCTGCTTTACAGATAAGTTTGTCAGATATGCTAGGCTTGTAGGCCAAAAATGGATGTCCCAACATTGCAGAGGAATTTTGGCTGACCATCCAGGCAGCCAGCTGTTTCTGTCATTTCTCACATTTTTTTGGAAGTCACTTGCTTGCACTTCCTGCTTACTTAGGCAATATTATTTCCTTCTTGGGTCTCTGATGGGGTTGAAGACTTTATAGTTACAGTTATAGTTTTTCTTGTTACCAGATTCATAAAGGAAATTCAGTAAAGAGGTATAAAGTATATAAGTTTGAGAGACATTAAAAGATAGTTTTGGTAATACAAATTAGAATAGAAAGTGAATTAGATACAAAACCTTCTGGACTCACCAAGATAGGATAACTAAGGATAACTAAGGAAGTATTTTCTCTGAATTTCTTAAATGTTAATGGGCTATACATAATTGATGTATTTATTGCCTGTATATATTGTATATAGTTATTGTACATAGTTTATTTTATATTAGTTATACCCTTCTTTTTTTATTTTAGGTAAAAAAGGGGAAATGTGGTGATGTTTTGTTTGTGCTGTAACAAATGAATCTTGCCTGAAGATCAGAGTGTGGAGCTAGCCACTAGAGGCCAGGCAGTGGTGGCACACACCTTTAATCTCAGCACTTGGGAGGAGAAAACAGGAAGTGATATGGCTGGATGAAGAGAGGAAGTTGTAAGACAAGGTGGAGACTGGAGCTTTGCCCTTTTAGGCTGAAGATTTGGTGGAGGAAAATTTGGTTGCATTTAAACAATCCACAATAATCAGAGAGAATAGTTCACAGGTAGAGCACTTACCTAACATGCACAAGCCCTTAAATCAATTCCTAGCCTCATAAAAATAATCCACACTCAAGCTACTAAAAATGAGGTAATTATTAAAGTCTAAAACATGTTCTGACTCCCTGTTGGAAGTTTACTATGTAAACTGAACTGAAAAGCAGAGGCAGTAAGAATGTCAATAAATGATCTACATATAGAATGAAACAACCTGCATGTTCAGTCTCACTAACAGGGAAATCTTCCCTGCCCCTAGTTCAAATCAGCAGGGACCCAATGTTGTCCTTGGAATGCAATTGTTTGCAAATTCTACCATGAGAGCCCACAAGATGTAATCCTTGAGACCTCTAGCCAGAGATCTGTTTCTCACCACACAGCAAATATGTGGGCCTCTGGACCCTGGATTTCTCAATCTACAAAACTAGATTTGTTACTGTTTGTAACTTACTGAGGTTATGGATTTGTTTCAGAGATCTGGGTCTTGTTATCTTGCCCTGGGGTTATGTAATCGTCCTGTCTCGTCCCTAAATATTTGAGGTCACAAGACACTAAGAGTCCAATTTGCAGTTTATTATCTTTTGGGAACAGCATTGTGAACTCATGAAGGTAACAGGGCTTGGGGAAATCAGATTTTTTATTGGCAACTTAGAAATAGGAGAAAACATGCAATTCCTGAGGCAGGATGCAGGATTTTGATACAGAAATCCCCTGTAGTCAAGCTTCTGCTTCATTTGAAGAGAACCTAAGACTTGAAAGAGTGTAGAGAGAGGAAGGGGTGAGATGAAGAGAGAGAAAGGAAGGAAGGAATTAAGAAAAGAAGGAAGAAAGTCTAGAGGATTGTCTGTGCTTTACCCCTGAAGCACCACCCCTAGTAGGCAACAGGTAACTGCTAGGTATCTGCTCCCCGCCACACCAGGGCATTGCCGAGAGGGAGACTCCTTAAGACCTGGGATGAGACATGCTCACTCTCTCTTGGCTACCTTGTGATCTTGGATGCTGGATACTGGTGCTGTGGATCAAGGCAGAGTTCTCTAGAGAACTTCATTGGACCACACCCTACCTCTCATTGATCCCACAACCAACTCCTTTATGTTTGTTGTGAGTTAACCCAGAATAAATCCCTTTGATTATCAGATAGACTCCATGGAATTTCCTCATTAAGGAAGAAAGGATGGTAACAGCCTAATCACAAGAAGTGTTAAGTAAGATGGAGGAATGTTGGGGCTCACACATCCAAATGATTATGAGAGTATTTATTGAGTCTAATAAAACGTGTCCAGAAGGAAAAGGAGTAACACACAGAGGGTTTGTCATACATGACTGAAAGGGTGAATACTGAGAAATGCTTATGTGAGTGTTAGAATGAATAAATATAAATAAATGGACTTTGAAACTTCTGGACAACCCCATCTCCCCTGAACCTCACACACCATTCCTGTCATATAGCACTAAAGCTCTGTGTGCTTGTCCTGAGCTCTCTTTAGCTCCTGGATCTTCTTGGGTAGAGTCTTGGTCCAGAACTGCAGCTTTCTGGCCTTCAGGTCTCGGCCCACAGAAGGATTGATGTCCAGCTTTAGGTACTGCTCATCATAGACCAATTCTGGCCAGTAGGGTAGACCCTCACTGTTGGGGTTCCTGTGGATATGCAACCAACAAGGAAGGGTAAGGCCACTCTCATCCAAGACCTGGTCCTTTGATTTGGGTCACAGAAGTCGATGAGTAGGCCAAGGCCAGAGGGTACAGGACTCATCTACTGATACAAGTGTCACCACTAGTGTCTGGTCCATATGAAGCAAGGGAAGCTGTCTAGTTTTCTGTGTCCTTCTCAGAGGGAAAGTCTAAAGTACAGTACCACAATACTATGACTCACAAACCAGGTCTGTGTGGGATGAGCAGTCACTGGAAGCTAGAAGGTATCTACCTAAGTATGACCTGGTTTGGAGCACAGTGGTATAATTAAGGATCCATGCATGCTAATGAGGCACACCCTCATGGGAGGCCTGGATGCAGACCTATCCGTAAGAGGTTGAGGGAAGGGCATATTCTCACCCATGTCTTGCAAAGTTGGCCCAGTACTTCATCATCCTCCTGTTCAATAGCTTCTCCTC
Organism: Onychomys torridus; assembly: GCF_903995425.1. Taxonomy (NCBI): domain Eukaryota; kingdom Metazoa; phylum Chordata; class Mammalia; order Rodentia; family Cricetidae; genus Onychomys; species Onychomys torridus. The sequence continues at coordinate 32,095,929 of NC_050447.1, forward strand.
CACTGTGAGGTCAACTGCAAACAGAAGGAAACAAGGGTTTAAATGTTAGCTCCGTCATGCAGGTGAAACTCATGCTCTACTATAGCAACCATAGCCTGAACCTGAAACCTGACGTGGATTAAACTCTCCCCTCAGCACTTAGAATTCAGGATCCATCTGAGCCTCCACTTAAATTTTCTCAAATTCACCCCTATGCCAGAGTGCTCTCATTTCTTCTAGCACAAGCAAGACTGGGAAGTTTCATATCCTAATCCTGGTAGAGGTTTTGTTGGTTTCTTTGTTTTGTCTTTTTTTTTTTCAGCTCAGAAATAGTGAACACTTGATCCTGTTTTCTCCCACAGCCTCAGTTTCTTCAACTGGACTGAGAACTCAGCAATCCCTCAGGAACTCATCTGGGGCTCCAATCAGCTCAAGAAAAGCAAGGAAGACTCACGTTTCATGCCCCAAAGGTGGGAGCCAAAGACAAAGGGAAGGTGATCACCATGGTCAGCCCTCACATGCGATGGTCTGTCATGCTTGATATAGCTTGGCTGGTGCTGAAACTCATAGAAGTAGACAGGAGCATGGGAACCTGTGAGACATATGTTGACATAATGATTTCTCACATGGAGCTTTTCCGCCTAAACTTTGCTGACAAGAAACCTTGTTCCAAAGTTAACTAGAATTATAGTTGAATAGTGAGCTCCAGGCTGGAGAATTGACTATGGGAAACCTTTTTTAAATAGTGACCCCAGCATTCCCAGATGAGCAGTTTTGACAAGACACCAAGTATAACTAATATGTTTCTTCCTCTGGACCTGGATAAATGCCATTCATTTACTCTAGACATTAGGATTTACTGAGGTAAGTGTCTTTAGTTACCTGGTATCAGAGACCTAATGAAAAGCTTGGTCAGGCCTGGATACTACAAAGCTCACCTGGGACACACAGCTCTAAGCTCCCCCTGCCCTTGGTCTTGTTACAGATGTACTTACGCTGAAAATGTGCTACTTGGAGTGCAGGGATCACAAACATGAAGTCCTCCATCAACTCTCTGAACTGTGCTTGGAGGGTCTGGGGGTCCTCAGTGTCCCCCATGTACTCTTCCATTAGCAGACCACTACATTCAGGAGGCAACATCTATACCAGGAGGAATCAGGAAGAGTGATGTTAGGCAGGCTCTTGGATAGGTAGGCAGCAGCCTCTGAATAAGGAATGTGGCCTGGGATGAGACAGTATATAGGGGGAATGGTACAAGCTTTGGGTGAGCCCACATAGAAATATGCACATACACCAGCCTTTATTCCCATGCACAGTGTCTGAGAAGAATATATGGGAACACTCTCTGTCAGGACAGGAATCAAGGTCTCTCACCATCTGTGCTGCTGTGCTCTTCAGAATAGCTGGCAAGGTTTCTCTGGTTATGTTCTTTATGACATGATCAAGGCCTTTTGCCTGGAAGGCAGAGGAGAGTCTTAAGTATAAGGTGGGTTAGATCTAGCTCAGTGTATCTCTGAGTTCCCACACCCACCATTTGAGTTTAGGTTCCCAGGGGGTTAGAACTAGGTCTCACCAAGGGAACTCCCCATCCACATTCATCACTGTCTATACCAATGATACTGGGGACAGGTTGAAAATCCAAAGAGGCCAACAGCTTCCGGGGGTGCCTAGGTAGGAACATCCCATCCACCACAGCAGGGATCATAGTGAAGACCTATGGGGCATCAAGGGTCAGTGCTGAAGATCAATCACATAAATATTCTGATGCTGACTGAATATCCACACTATTTTCCTATCTCATCTCAGGATGCTATGCTAACTCCAGAAGAACCTAGACATCAAAATTAGCCTATCCTGTTATTTCTGCACACAGTACTATAAGGACACCAACCTGTAGAGGTAAGTTAACTGATTTGAATATAAGTACTGAAAATCCTACATTCTGGTGACCTCCAATCCACACAATTCTCCCAACCTGGTTGATAGTCAGAATCTCTGCTTCAGTCTTGTCTCGTAAGCAGTGTACCAGGTCCTCTGAGTCCTTGGCCTCACATCCAGATAGGTTGGCCACTGTCTGTAAATGGAACACATATGGTTGGCTCATCCTTCCCAGCAGGAGCAGTTTCCTTGATTCTAAGTAGTTGTCATTGCCTCTAAATACCACATTCTACTTTTTGTTGTGTATGAAAGGACTTAAGTGGAATTATTTACGTTTTCTGTTGCTCTTATGTGATAGCTGGGAAAGGTATTGTTCTACCTGTATATTTATTTAGTTTTTGGTTTTTTGTGTGTGTAGTGTTCATGTGTGACAATGGTTATGGTATGTCATTTTTGCCTATGAAGGTCAGAAAAACCCTTGGGTGTCACTTGTCATCTTACCCCCGACTGATACAGAAGGGCCCACCCTACTGTAGGCAGAGCCACCCATGGGCCGGTGTCCTGGGCTACATAAGAAATCAAACTGAATAAATATGGGTCACAAGGCAGTAATCAGTGTTGCTCCCTGGCCTCTGTTTGAGTTCTGGAATCCAGGTGCCTGCCTGTACTCCCACTCTGAGTTCGCTTCAAGTTGGACTACAAACTGGAAGCTGAAATAAACCTTTTTCTTTGCAAGTAGCTTTTGACAATGATCTTTCTCACAGTAATAAGAAGCAAAATAGGAAACTATGCCTATGAATTTTTCCAATGGTAGAAGCCACTGGGCACAGCTTTGGTCTCATATAACATACTCAGTATACATAAAGCAAAGGGAGTGGATTGTAAATTTTATGCCTCTCAGGAGCCTCTAGCTAGATCAGGCCCTCTGGATAAGTGAGACAATTGAATAGCTTGATCTGTTTGGGAGGCACCCAGGCTGTGGGACCAGGATCTGTCCTTAGTGCATGAGCTGGCTTACACAGGGACACATGCTCAGCCTGGAAGGAGGGGACTGGACCTGCCTGTACTGAATCCACCAGGTTTAAATGAATCCCTAGGGGTGTCTTGGTCCTGGAGGAGATGGGAATGGAGGGGAGGGGCTGGGGGGAAGGTGGGTGTGGGGGCAGGAGGGGGGAAGACAGGGGAAACCATGGCTGATGTATAAAATTAAAACACATAATAATTAAAAAAAGAAACTACTGGAAAGAAACTATTTCTCAAGATACTTGTTTCCTCACAAAACACAACACCAAGGATACCACAGGCAAGGACTGAAATAGCAAATAAGGCCTGGTATTATAGAGTGAACTCACTGTGTAGACCACCTCAGATGTGTCAGAGATAAGGTCAGGCAGCAGGGCCACTCCACTCTGCATAATGGCTCCATGGAAGAGTCCTTTGGCCATGGGGGACACAACAAGTGAAGACACACTTGTGCCTCCTGCTGATGCGCCAAAAATAGTGACCCTGCCAGGGTTGCCTCCAAAGTAGGCTATATTCTGCTGGACCCAGTGTAGGGCAGCCACTTGGTCCAGGTAGCCCCAGTTGCCTCTGGTGTGCTGGTCTCCAGTGCTGTGAATGGACAGGATTAGGAATCACAGGTCTATTTCATGTTATACTCCGCCCCCATGTCCAGCCCAGCCCAAGGATTACCTGAAAAAGCCAAGGATACCCAAGCGATACTGGATAGAGACAATTACTATATCCTCAGTAGCTGCCAGTATGGATCCATCATTCATGGAAGCCATTCCTACAACCAGTCCACCACCATGGATCCATACCATCACCTAAAGACATCAACACAGTTGATAGGAGGCCCACACATAGCCCAACCTCAACTGTTCTGCCTATTGGATTATCAATCTCTTTATCTCTGTGCTGGTCAACTAACACACAAACCTAAAGATTTCTAGACATGGTCTAGATGGGGTACTCTAGGCCTATAAGCATATTTCCATTCCAACTTCCTCAACATGAAATCTCAACATGGATGAATGGCTCTAGATCACAAGTAATATCATCATCATCCTCAGACCCATCAAAGTAGAGTAAATGGAGTGTCTCTATGTGTGTCTTTCCTGATTGCTAATCAGAAGGGACATCAGATCCCATTGGCACAACAACTAACCTGCAGCTAAAAATTTTGGTGATGTTAATATGCAGGCATTGAGTGCTCTCCAGAGTGGGTCTGCCAGGTTCAAGTTGATTAGAATTCCTTGTTTGTTCAAAGACCTAGAGTCTCCTACCTCTCAGAGTCCCAGGGCTCTGTGTCACACACCCAAGTTTAAGCAGCTCACCATGGCTGGGATGACCTTCTTGAACCCAATAAAATAAGACTAACCAGGATCTAAACTACAGTGGAGCTCAGAATTACTTTGTCCCTTCTAATCTTCCAGAGAAAGAAACATCCTCTTCCCCAGCTGACCACAGCCTGACACTCACAGGTAAGTTAGATCCTTCATGGGCATGAGCTGGTGTGTAGATATTGAGATACAGGCAGTCCTCAGACATCGAAGTGCTAGGCACAATCAGATTAATCTCCTTTGAAATCTCTGACTTCATCATATCAGTCTGCAGACACCTGGTGAAAATGGAAGACAGTCCAAGATATGTTATGAGAAAACTTAAATCTTTGTCTGAATTTTCTCTCAGCCACCTTCAGCTGCTGTGTTCCACGATGCCTTGATAACATATGATACTTCTTCAAAGTCCCTTAATACCATGGTAAAGGCCATCAGCTCTGTGGAATTGGGAATGGAGCAGGACTTTCATGGTGGCGTCTGGTTGGATAGTAATATCCTGAAAGCTAGTTGGTGGAAACTGCTGGTAACCTCCATGAAAATGACTGCCTTCCTGGCCTACCATTAATCACTTCTGTACTATTTAAACCCTATGTGGTGGTTAGTTTTGATTATTGATCTTAATGAGGGAATGTCTAGGTCAGTAGTTACAAATTTTCCTAATGCTTCAATCTTTAATACAGTTTTTCAGGTTGTGGTTACTCTTTACCACAAAATTATTTTGTTTCTATTTAATAACTGTAACATGCAAGTGTTATTAATAGTAATGTAAATATATGTTATGCAAGATATCTGATATGGAACCCCTTTGTGTCTGGCTTTGAGAGAAATGTTTCAGCAAAGCCTTTCTATGTTTATGTTAATAGTAGAGACTGAGAAATTGTTTCAAGACTGTTTAAACCATGAAGAAATATTGTTTCTCTGGAGAGTCTGTACTTTGTGCTACTTGAGAGCTTGCAACTGCATGGACCTTGATCCCAAGGCAATCCTGGCTGACCTGGCATTCTTAATTTTGATTATGGCTTGCTATAATCAAAAGAGACTGAGATTTGTGTAGGTTTCTGCTCCCAGGGGAAACAAGGGCAAGATGACTTTGGTGGTTGGAACCTTTCCCAGCCATAATTAGCATTTTGTATGCTTGAATAAAGTAGCTGGAGTGAGCTAGCTTAGTGTCAATCTTTTTCAAAACACTTGTACCCCTCTGCTCCTTCAGAAAATGAAGGCTTGGCATCTTGATAAGCTTCTCTCTCTATTGTGGCACCTATGACACAACATAAAACAATATGTTTCCTCTAGTCCCTGTTTCTTATTGGGGATGTGATGTGATCAGCTCCCTTGAACTTCTGCCCCTGTGGTTTCCCACCTATGGGTGATTATAACCTCAATTTGTGACCCATAGTAAAATCTTTCCTCACTACATTGCTTTTGTCAGGGTACTCCATCACTGCAACAAAACAAACCAAGACACTTGAATATTGGGGATCTGAGCCCACATAGGAACTACAGGGATGAGTGGATAATACCATAGGGTAGTGAGACATTCTCCATTTTACCCCAAGACTCTCAAAGTGCTTCCTTCTTCCATAAAGTCTCCAGATGAAAACATGTGTAATTGTTCCTTAGTCAATGGCACCTGGACAATGAAATGGCCTTAGTCTCTCTCCTCACAGCAGTACCTGCAGCTAAATCCCTGCAGGTGTCAAGCTCTGACCCAGGAGCCTGGCACAGGTGTTCTTCTCTAATCCTTAGCACATTCATCATAAACATGCCTGGCAGATTGCCCTCAGTACAGACTGAAGCTGCTTTAGAGCTGAGATGGAGGAGGCACTGCAGTGTGGCCTAGAGCTCAGGCCTGAAGTACCCTGGGCCCCAGAACTTACATGGCTGGATGGGAGGTTCCATCTCTCACACCACTCCATGGCTCAGGGGGTTCAGGGGGAGCAAAGCGCAGTGGTCCTACAGGTGGCTTGGCAAAAGGAATTCCCCGGAAGGTATAGACACCAACATCACTGTCTTTCACATGGACAAGACTTCCTCTCACCTGCCCTGTGTGTGTGTTCCTGATGGGGCTGGATGAGTGCTGGCCTGTAAGTGGAGAGATGCCATCAGTTGTCACCACACTTAGGAATTCTTACCTCATTGTCACTGTGGTACATGAGGAATATAACAAGGGTCCTCTCAGTTCAGCTCTTGAGTGTGGAGATGAGGTCTTCTGGATTACTTAGGGCCTTAAATCTTGTCCATTGGCCTTCTTGAAAATTGACAGAGCACTTCTCTAGTCAACAAAATTATAGGTGCAGAGACACTTGGCATTATGAAGGAATTGTTTTCATTATCCAAGGTCAGTAGGAGCTCTAGCCACAGAGGAGGAGGATCATGTCCCTCCTGCTCTCCTGTTCCTGCTGGCTCCTCAGTACATGGTAACCTTACACATCTCTAACCTTCCATGTACCACAGAGTCCATCCTGTGGGCTTTGGTGGATGCATCAGGAGATTCCACTCTTTCATCTGTCACCTCCACCAACTTCACTCTCCCTGGTGCCTTCCTTCCCACAAGCTCAGCCTCTGACTCTGCAGAACTGGGCAGCTCTGACCCTGGTTCCCTCTGTTCACTTAGACAGTCTCACCATGCACGTGGAGGAGGAAAATCAGGAGCCCACAGGTCACAGCATACAACCAGCCATGAAGTCTATCAAGGGACATGTTGAATCCCAGGCCTAGTTTTGTGCTGCTACCAGATGACAGTCTCACAACAACAGGAAACAGAGCACATAGGTCTTGCCCAGGCTGGAATTTGTACCTTTTGGGGTGCAGGTGTGGAAATTTACATGAGCAAAGTTCTTATTGCAGGAGAACTGATAAGGCAGAAGCCACAGGGAGCCAATAGCCAGCAGGACGGCAAAGCCACCTCTGCTGTTTCTGCTCTTTCCCTGGCCTCTGAGATAGACACAGCATGGCAGCTGAAGTTCTTCTGGAATGCCAGAATCCCTGTCCTTGAACATAGTGCTGTGACCTTTTCCTCAAGACTCCTCTGTGCTGTCAGGACTCAGAGCAGTGAGTCCACCCTCAGGGTCCCTTGTCCTTATGGTGATCTTAGGATCTGCAGGTCCCCTCCCTGTCAGGTCATGCTGGTTTCATTATAAGACACTGAATTTCTGGCTCCTCTTCCTGTGTGTGCAGCAGTTCAATAACACCTTCAGGTCTTAGTGCAGTGATTCTCAAACTCTCTAAGGCTGTGTCCCTTTAATAAAGTTCCTCATGCTGTTGGTGACCTGAAACATAAAATTATTTTGTTATTACTTCATAATTTTACTTTTGCTTCTGTTATGAATCATAATGAAAATATCTGAAATGTAAGCTATTTGATATGTAATCCTAGATATAGTCATGACCCACATGTTGAGAAGCACAGCCCTAGTGGTAATCCCAGACATCAGCCTTCCTGTACTCAAAGGAAGGCCTTTTCTCTCTGCCCAGATCCTAAGCCCAGATGAAGTTTATCCCCCACTCTCTGGTGTTAAGGATTATTTGGCATTACAAGAATCACCATTTTGATGAGGTCCTATGGTTGGCCTTCAAGGCAATGAATGACATTTGTTAAAAGTAGTATCCTAGGATAGCACAGGTTTCTTATATAGGGTGGGATTGAGATCTTCAAGATCTTGAAAATGGGAGATAGAGCCCTTTAATTACTGAGAGAAAATGCTTTAGGGAAACACAGAGGCAGATCAAGGACCATTTCTCACCTTTGTATACTGTATTAAAAGAGAAAGTTTTTAATAGAAGGACTTGCTGTGGATATTGCTCTGTGTAAATAAAGTTCTGATTGGCCAGTGGCCAGGCCGGAAGTATAGGCAGGACAAGAGAGAAGAGAATTCTGGGAAGTAGAAGGTTGGAGAGCGACACTGCCTACCGCCGCCATGAAAAGCAACATGTAAAGACACTGGTAAGCCACAAGCTATGTGGCAAAGTATAGACTAACAGAAATGGGTTAATTTAAGATAGAAAAGGTAGATAACAAGCAGCCTGCCACGGCCATACAGTTTGTAAGCAATATAAGTTTTTGTGTGCTTTCTTGGTTGGGTCTGAGCGACTGTGGGACTGGCGGGTAAGAGAGGTTTGTCCTGACTGGGCCAGGCAGGAAAACTCTAACTACAAATGGCATCCAACATGTAGGCAAGAGTTTCCACCTAAAACCTGAGAAAAAAGATTCTAAAACAGAGTTAAAAACAGCTTCCTAATTGTCTCTCTCAAGTTAGCGGCAGCCTGCTGGTTTGAGCTACTATGGCGGGTTCCTGGCATGTGCATCTGACCTGCAGTATGGCGGGAATGAGGAGTTTACAAGCGGCGCTTTACTCTGCTGCGTGGTAGATTTAGCCTTTGCTAGTTAAAAAAAAAGTTTCTGGGCTATGCGCTGCTTTGATAGAACTGCTTCTGATAGTTGATGGTACACATGGCTCCAGACCCAGAGCTGGCAGTAAACTGTACCATTGCCATGTTGGGAAGCTGAGGTGGGTGGAGCCAGCAGCCACAGCGGTGTTTCAGTCTTACAAAGATGGCTATTACACAGAGAATCTGGTTTATGTTGTCTTTGGGATTTTTAACTGCAGAAAAAGATTTGATCGTAAAAGCTGTTGAGTTAAACAAATATGTAAATTTTAAAGGTACCTTGACTTCAAAATTTGGATATAAGGATATGTTGCTTTGGAAGAGTCTCTGCTTTTGTTTCCACAGAAAGCCAGAGGCTGTGGATTTGTTCCAGATTAAGATACATCAGGTTTGATCAGCCAAGACCACCTGAAAGGTCTCTGATGACACCATGGCCCAGATGATCCAACATCCAGAATGGTTTCAAGGCAACTGGCTCAGAGGTTTACCCTCATGGACTATTCCATAATCCTAAAATTTTCTTTGTGTTCCCATAAGATATAGCACCCTGCTCCAGCAGGAAGTAGTAAGAGAAACTACGCCCAAATTCCCAGCTGGCTTTGGAGATGGAATTGGCTCACTCCTTCTCTAAACCCAGACATATTGCTAAAAGAAAAGGTTAAGAGACTCTTGTGTCCCAAATCAGAAGAGCCCTCTGGTGTGGGACAGAGAAAAACCACTATTTTATTTAAAACAGGTTGATTATAAATGCAATCTTTTTCTAAAGATAAAAAGGGGATATGATATAGATATGATAGGATGAAAGGGTAGATTAATGAACTTACTTCTAAAGAGCAACAACTTGTTTAAAATGTTTTACATTGGTACGGATTTTAGTCTATTGATACAAACTTAGTTAATTTTGTTATACTGTGTGTATATTTCTAATCGTGTTTAAGGTATTATGTTTCTATAGCTCATTTTAAATTGAAATGGATAATTAAAAATATATTAATAATTAGTCATCTATGATAATCATACTCGTAGCCATGTTAGTTAAGTCTTCTAGATATAAATAGACATATTTCAGATAGATAGGTAATCTTCAAATACTTCAAAGACCTACAGAATATGGCATTTAAAATACTTGTAAAATTTAGACTTTCTGGACAGTGAGACATGTCTGCTCCTGGCAGCACCGATTTACTTCAGAGAGGAGCATGGGCATTGAAGACACTTCATATGGAGTTTATCTTCACCTTGGCAAAAATAGCCATTTGGGCAAGAAACTATTCTTGCCTGGACTGCTTGATCGAATGGACATGCAGGACCCATAGAAAGGTGACCACTGAACTTTGCTTGACAAAATGGTCCTTCAGGTTCCTGTTTCGCAGAGGAAACTGCCAGACATTCTACAGGACACTGAGAGAAGTGACCGAGAGACTCTAGCCCTGTGGGCTGAAGACAGATGCCCCAACTTTACAAAGGAACATAAGGTGACTGTCCAAGCTGCCAGCTGTCTCTGTCTACCCTGCAAGACTCCTGAAAAATGCTCGCATCCTTCTCCCGGTTCTCAGGTAATATTATATCCTTCTGAGGTCTTTGATGTGGTTGAAGACTAGATAGTTATAATTTCCTCAGTTATGATAAAAGATAAGTTAGATATAAAACCTTAGACTCACAAATATAAGATAGATAGGATATCTTCTTTAATATTGTAACTGTAATTCTTGCTTGACAATTGTTTTGTTATATGTAATTGTACTATGTAAAAATTAAAACCTTCCTTTAAAAAAAAAGAAAAGGGGAAGTGCTGTGGATATTGCTCTGTGTAAATAAAGTTCTGATTGGCCAGTGGCCAGGCAGGAAGTATAGGCAGGACAAGAGAGAAGAGAATTCTGGGAAGTAGAAGGTTGGAGAGAGACACCGCCTACCGCCGCCATGAAAAGCAACATGTAAAGACACTGGTAAGCCACAAGCTATGTGGCAAAGTATAGACTAACAGAAATGGGTTAATTTAAGATAGAAAAGGTAGATAATAAGCAGCCTGCCATGGCCATACAGTTTGTAAGCAATGTAAGTTTTTGTGTGCTTTCTTGGTTGGGTCTGAGCGACTGTGGGACTGGCGGGTAAGAGAGATTTGTCCTGACTGGGCCAGGCAGGAAAACTCTAACTACAAGGACTAGAAAGTTTAAGGACAATAATAAAGTCACCATAATTTAGTAATGTGGGAGATGAAGGAGAATGATTGTGTCATAAGGAATCAAAGAGTTCATTAGGATCTGTGAAAGTTAGAAATAACCTTCCTTCCATGGACAGGTACTCAGGGAGACAGGGATAGGATGCTCTTCTGGTCATTTCTGGATCTTCTGATGCTCCCATCCCACTTTTAGGACACACCTTACAGTCATATTCACAAATATATTCATAGATTTCTTGAGCATGAAATATGAATCTCATAGTATTTAGATGTCCTGAGGGCAGGGGAGAAACTTCAACATACTCCAACACACACACACACACACACACACGTACACACACACACACACGTACACACACACACGTACACACACACGTATACACACACACATGTACACACACACACACACACACACGTACACACACACACACACACACACACACGTACACACTCACAGCATTGTCTGGGCCAGCACTGACATGAGAGCTGTTGCTGAGAGAAGCACAGCTGTGACCTGCACACAACATGGCGGCTGCTGTGGTGGGATCAGGAAATGAGGAGATGACATAAAGTCTCCCACTGACCTAGAAAACCTACATGCTCTAAGTGTGGATACTGGGTGAAGATAAGTGTTTGGACACCACAGGTTTGTTAACTCCTCTTTACCTCAGAAAATATCCTGATTGGATGCTGTGTAGTCTTAAGCAGTCCTGATCCTCTCTGCCTGAGAGTGCAGGGAGGTGTCCACTGAGACCCTCCTTCTGCTGTGTGTATCATCTCTACCAGCTTCTTTGGTGATATATTGTGTACCCTAGTTGTGTACCTTTGTAGTCCCCAAAATGATGATGGGGCCCCACAACAACAATTCCATCAGGACAATGATGATAGCACTAAGCTGACAAATACCACCCAAAGTTTGACTTTGGACTGAAAACTGCTCAGGACAATTTTGAAATGGCTAGCTGAGGTGATCCAGCCCCATAGACTACTCAAGCAAGGACTTGAGACAAGCCCTGCATTTTCCCATTATACAGAGACTGGACAAAAAAATGATACAGCTTCCTCTCCCAGGACTTGCCAATAAACCCCAAATTTTTCTTTTCAGGATGCCCTAAAGATGCTGTTGCCCCCAGACAGCAGGAAGTAATTTTAAGAAAACAACATCCATATTCCCAAGAGATGTGGTGGGTGGTTTTCGGTTGTTCTATTGGTTATGGATAATTGTCATTGTTTAGGATGGTTGGTTACAAGCTGCTAATTGATGACGATTAGGAAAAAGGGTAAACCAAGGAGATTATATCAGAGTTCTTGTTTGAGAAAATAGAAAAAAGAAAATGATATAGATATAAGATAAAAGGTAGATTATTGAATCTACTCTAAAAAAGATATAGAAATGATGGATAAAGGGTAGATTATTGAATGTACTCTGAAAAGAAAAAAAGAGAGAATATAGAAATAAGATAAAAATGTAGATTATTGCATCTACTTTAGAAAGCAACTACTGGTTTTAAATATTTTACATTGGATTGGATTTTTGTATATTGTATATAATTGTATGTATTAATACATATTTGAGATTAATTTTGTTAGAAAATACTGTACATATATTTCTAATCTTGTTTAAGGTATTGTGCCCATACAACTAAGTTAATAATGTAATGCAAATTGCTAGTCCTTGAACTAATTAGGATATAAAGAAATGAAAGTTAGTATTTAGTCACTTGTTACAATCTAACTTGTAGTCATATTAGGTATGTTTTTAAGGTTAAACAAATATATTTTAGATAGGTCATCTTCAAACACTTCAGGGACCTACAGAATATGGCATTTAAGATGTTTTAATAACATATATTCTTTTTATTAAAACTATGAGACATGTCTGCTCCTGGCAGCACAAACCTACTTCAGAGAATATGATGGGCATTGAAGAACTTTACTCTCTTGTAGCAAGTTAGCCACTGGGCAAGAAAGTGCCCTTGCCTCCACTGCTGTCAGTATGCTGTTCAAAATGGACAAGCAGGACACAAAAAAGGACTTCCAACCCTTGCCAAAATAACATTCAGAAAACACTGCTTCACAGATTGGTCTGTCAGATATGTGAAGCCTGTAGGCTGAAGATGGATGACCCAACATTGAAGAGACATCTTGGGTGACTGTCCAGGCAGTCAGCTGTTTCTGTCATTTCTCACATTTTTTTTTGGAAATTGCTTGTTTGCACTTCCTGCTTACTTAGGTAATATTATTTCCTTCTTGGGTCTCTGAGGAAGTTGAAGATTAGATAGTTATAGTTATAGTTTTCCTTAATTCAGAAAAGAAACTCACTAAAGATGTGTAAAATGTATAAGTTTGAAAGACATTAAAAGACAGTTTTCACTTGGAGAGAATTGGGTGAATTAGGTACAACATTTTGGACTTACCAAAATAGGATAAATAATGGAGTATTTTCTCTGAATTTGTTAAATGTTAATGGACTGGATATTGTTAATGTAATTCTTGACTGTATATATTGTATATACTTAATGTACCTATTGTATATAGTTTTTCTTATATTAGTTATAACTTTTTATTATTTTAGACAAAAAGGGAAAAATGTGGTGATATATTGTGTACCCTAATAAAGCTTGCCTGAGGATCAGAGGATAGAACCAGCCACTAGATTAGACATAGAGGCCAGATAGTGGTGGCACACACCTTTAATCCTATCACTCGAGAGGCTGAGATCTGTCTGGATCTCTGTGAGTTCAAGGCCACACTGGAAACAGAGCCAGGCAGTGGTGACATACATCTTTAATCCCAGTATGGGAAGCACACATGACTTTAATCCCAGGAAGTGATGGCAGGGCAGAGAAAGTTATATAAGGTGTGAGGAAACAGGAACTAAGGTAGTTCAGATGAGATCCTTTTGGGTGAGGATGTAGAGGCTTTCAGTCTGAGGATTCATGGAAACAGGATTGGCCGTGTTGGTGAGGCTTGCTTGGTGAGGTTGGCTGTGGCTTGCTCTGCTTCTCTAATCTTTCAACTTTCACTCGAACATCTGGCTCCAGGTTTTTCATTAAAAGACCATCTAAGATTCAAACAAGAAGCTCCCACCTTCCTGGTACCTCCTTTCCCACAACACTGTGAGATTTTTTTTTTTTTTGACATGTTCTGACACTGCAGAATTTGGTAAACCTGATGAGTTGCAACAAGAAAAGTTAGAAACCCCAAATTGGTGTAGTGAGTCTTCTGTTGCCTCCCTCTCCCATCTGACTCACATGAATCAGAATCTTTGGAGCTACCTCTGTGGATGAGGACAAGGAAGCAGCTACTCATATCCACCCAACAACGACTTATCAACAACTTTATGAGTCAGGTGCTCACTCTGTCCCTGTGACTTACTGCCTACACTCAATGGCTAACCAGACAGCATCTCTGTCCATGTATCTCACAGAGGGCTCCTGTAAGTGATACCTGACAGTCAGTGCAAAAGACAAAACCTATGAAAATGGTCCTTGTTAGAGCCTGCCTACACCCACAATGATTTATCTTGAAAAAAAATCTCACAATGAAACCCTATGTAATCAAGAAAAGGTCTGTCTGGCTGGAAGCTAAAAGGCCATATTCCAGACTAGGAGTCATTGGTGAAAATCACATTAAGTGAACTTATTTCTTTTCTTTCTGTCTTTTGTTTTTGTTTTGATTTTTGGGACAGAATATTATATGTAGTCAAGACTGGCCTGCTAGCTCAGCTTCTCAGGTTCTGGGTTTATAGGTGTGTCACAAAATATGCACAAAATATATCCCTTCTAAGTAATCCTGGGCATCGTCTGTAAGCCCCACCACTCTGAGGTTCCCATGATTGACACAGGACAGGATGAGACAGAAGAGGACAAGGTACACTCCATCCCTTACAGTCCTGATTCTGAGCTCAGGGATCCAAACAAAGAATACTCCACACAGTAGCCATGAGTCAGGCAGTTCTTACTGCAATGAAGAACCCTGGTGACTTCCCTGAGCCTGTTGCCCCATAGCAGAGGTCACAGGTGAGGTGAGTTCAGTGGATCTGAATGGGGAGATTCAGGAAGAGGTCAACAAAGTTTACAGTATCATATTGCAGAGGCCAAAGAGGAGGTCAATGGGTTGACATTAGGAGAGTGTAAATGTTGCACATACATTGTGAGCATGAATGCATTCTGGCTCAACTTCTGATAAGAGCCTGAGAGTTGCTGATAGACCTAGAGCACATATGCCCTTTGCTCTTAAAACCAACCTGCCCTGGCCCCAGGGTAGGTACATGGTGAAGGGAACCCAGGGACTACTAAGGTCAACTGAGGAATGTGAGGCACCAGGAACTTCTGTATGCCTCATCACTCTGTACATTTTGAAGCCTTCCAGACCACTTTTCAGTCTAGGGGCTAACACACCCAGAGATATCTGGCAGCATGAATGTATTACATAATTTTTATCCAAACGTCCAGGAGCAGCTATAGCTACAAAAGCATCGAGGAAAAAGATGCATCTACTCCTTTATCCCATACTACTGAGCTGGCTCCTCAGTATGAGTGACCTCCTCCTGTACAATGATGCTTTGCTTGGGAGAAGGCTACTCTGTGGGCTTTGGTAGGGGCATTTGGAGTCAGTTCTCTCTTACAATGTGGGCTCTGGGGTTTAACTCTGGCCCCCAGCTTGGAGGCAGGTATCTTACTGGCTGAGTCATTTCACAGGCCCTGGTAAGGGAATTTGAGGACACATATTTCCCATAATTTCTTCTGCCATGTCTATGAGTTACTCCCTCTCTGTAATGTCAGCCTCTGACTCTGCAGAACTTCAAGTTTAATCTAAGGTTCCCTATGTCACCCTAAGAGTCTACCCTGAATGAGAAGAAGGAAAAACAGGAGCCCATAGGCCACAGCATTTAAACACTTAGGATGTTAGTTGAGTGACATGATTTGATTATAAAGAAATCATTTGACAACAAAGCTTTCCAACAGTAAGAGCTACTAAGCTTGTAAAAACCCCTTGGAGAAGTGTCCTACACGTCCTCAGAAATGCATATACCTCACAAAGCTCGCTGATGTGTTTGGGCTTCCCTGGAAGTATCATTGACAGATCATCTTTACTTAAAGGAAGGTCTTTTCTATCAAGCTATAGGGCCTGGATAATATTCTCATTTCTCTCCTGCCCCCTGGTGTTGGGAGAGGGCACTGCAAGAATCCTCACTGATCATAGATACTCCATTGGTTTAAAACAGCAAGGAAAGGACTGGGTACCTGTTTTCCCCCAGGTCAGGGAGTACTTGCACACCCCTTTTATTTCAACCTCGTATTCAGAAAGACAGTGTGGTGTTACAGGCCATGTTAGTTGTGAAGTGAATTTTAGGACCATCAGTATAATGTAGTGCAACCCTTTCTGAAAATAAATAACGGCATAATGCATGCCTTTCTGCTTGGATGCTTGTTACTGTGCTCTCATGGGGGTGGGTACAGGAAGAGCTGGAAGGAGCTTGAGTTCTACCCTTCAGTTGTTTTTGAGCTACAATATCCAGACATGCTGGACAGCAACTGTACAAGAACTAGACAGGGAGAAACTGGTTCATTCTTTCAGTAAGGGAGAAGTTTTTCAACATCCCCAACCAGGGCGTGGCCCTGGAAATCTCATAGTACAACCTGTGTGTATTGTGGTGAGTATCTTCCCACTTATCCATTGCTACAGATTGACAGCCAGAGCAGTCACCCCTCCTCCTCACATGATTCTAAAGACAATGGGGACTGTTAGGTACAAATTTCTGACCAAAGGAACATTAAACCTGTGAGGCAGAGGGGTATGAATTGTGTCCATTGAGACCCTCAGCAGTTCCCAGGAACAAGGCGCTTCCCCAGGCACCTCTATGGTCATTCTTATCCTACACTGTAGGCAGAACCAGGAGCTCACAAGATGAACAGAGAGTCACCAGGTCAGAAAAGGGTGAGAGGGCACTCGCTATGTAGTCATTCCCAGAGAAAATGGAGACAAGAATGGACATCAGAGTTTCTCTATTTTACCTGATGGCACACTGGAAGAGTCTTTGGGACACAGGCAACATGACATGTCAAGCACACTTGTGGCACAGGCAAATAATTCCATTTCTGTGATAGCATACACAAAGACTTAAAATTTCTAAATTATGTTTCTTTTCCAAACCTCAGCATCAGAAAGCAGTTAGTTGGTTGCCAGGAAACATGGCTCAGGACAATAGCCAATGTAAAGGGATGAGATGGAACTGTTTTAAGTGGTGGAATCAGCCTCACACTTAAAGTGGACAGGGTTAAAATATCTCATAATTTTTTTCAAAATTTTCAAGGTACACCAATAAATGGATGGATTTGATTATAAATGCATCATTTAATAGAGAAGCTCTTCAAAAATAATACAGCTATTGAAATTCTCAAGTGTCCTGTGAGCCCCCTAAGCACATAGAGGGGTGTTTGCAGGAGGAGCTCAATAATGTCTTCAGACTGCAGTGGAAGCACCAGGCAGCCATCCTCCTGCATTCAGAGGGATTGCTCTTCCCTCTCCCAGCACCTCAGTCAGCTGTGCTGTATCCTTGTCTACCCCATGGTGTCCAGGGTAGAACATGCAAGCATCACCATTTTCATCTAATGATCCTAATAAACCTAAACTGTTCAAGTTCTGATTTGAGTGAGGGTGGATGAAGAACATCATGTGTGTGCTAACTCTTCTCTGTCTCAGACTGGGAGCCTTGAAGGCTATGAACTCCTTAGGTAGCCCTGATTCTTTCCACACCCAAAGGTGCAGGGAAGTGTTCAGTGAAGCCCTTCTTGCTCTTCTGGGTTTGTTATCTCAACCAGTTCTTACATCCATGGCACCTCACCTCATACAGCATCATTTTTGACACTAGAATTTGGCAGACCTAAGCTTCAAATCAACCTGGTGTTTCTGTGATACCTTCCCCTATGTGATCCACATGGATCAGCATCTCTTGTGCCGACTGGTGGGGAGGAGGCCAGTGCTGCAGGAGGCCAGTGCTGCAGCATACACAGGCTTCAGAGGATTTTGCCCACATCTTCCTGAGGTCAAAAGCTCAGCCCCTGTCCTTAGTGACTTGCTGCCTACATGGGATGCCTTGCCACATGGATTCTCTGAAGTTCACTGAATCTGCTGTGGAGTAATCCTCTTGTACACTGTAAAGATTTGTTACTTGAATTGGTTTAATAGAACACTGATTGGGCAGTAGCCTGGCAGCAAGGATAGGTGGGGCAAAAAACCTAATGATGATGTGAAGGAGAAGGGCAGAGTCAGGATTCAGCAGCCAGAAGGAGAGGGAGCAGGAGCTTAATGTGCCATGCTAATAAATGTAACAGCATGTGGCAGGGTATAAATAAGGAATAAGGGTTAACTTAAAATTTAAGAACTAGTTAGTAATAAGCCTGATCTATTGGCTGAACATTTATAATTTATATAAGCCTCTGTGTGTTTATTTATGACTGGGCAGTTGGGATAAGAAAGGTCCAATTATAGAATTCACCAAAGATGTCTGGAACTCTTATAACATTAGACAAAACTTGGGGAAATGGTCCTACTTGGAGCCTGGCACAACTATGATGCTTCATCTTCCAAGAGCAGCATTCCATGAATTGGGATTTATTGGAATGGTGTTCTTTCAGTCTAAGGGTGGATAAGCTCAGCCCAAGAAAGAAGCTTTGAGACCACTATGTGAATTGTTTGATTGAGACAATATGTGAAAACCAAAACCATGTTGTAATTGGAGACTTTCTCTCCAGCCCCCGCCAACCCACTTGTAAAATAAACACACAGACATTTATATTATTTAAACTGCTTGGCCATTAGCTCAGGCCTACCATTGTCTAGCTCTTACTCTTATATTTAGCCCATTTCTATTAATCTATACTTTGCCACGTGGCTTGTGGCTTACCGGAATCTTTACATGTTGCTTGTCACGGCAGTGGCTGGCAGTATCTCCCTGCCCCAGCCTTCACTTCCCAGAATTCTCCTTGTCCTGCCTACCCTATCCTTCCTGCCTGACTACTGGTCAATCAGCACTTTATTTATTTTAACCAATCAGAGCAACACATTTGACTTACAGAACATCCCACAGCACCATGTCCACACATTTATCCTCTTTTTGCATTTGTTCATTTTTATGAAGCAAAGCTTGCATTCTTTTTATTTCTTTGGTGGACCAATGAGTTTATTGGGGATGTGGTGTCTGGGTGAGAGATTGCTTACAAGAGCATGGATAACTCAAAGGCTACCTCAGCCTCAGTGATGACTCAAGAGAGCTGCAGCCCTAGAGATCTATGATGGTTTTCACACAACACAACAGTTCTAAGAGTCTTCTCTCCTTAGCAGTCTACCTCTTTCAGAGTTGGTATTTAACAGATGTTTGCATGTTTTTCAGCACAGGGTTAAAGAGAGGCACACTCAATCAATGGAGTCTCCCCTTTACAATAGCCATACCTCTGGTTTTGGAGGCATCTGGAGTTACACACTAAGAAACCTACTCTGTTGTTGAATGGGATCATGTATGGTTGCTAACGTGCACCGAATAGAAGTCTACCAGAGATGTGGTACTATAAACAAGGTTCACTGCCTTCTTTGGGAGGTTCCCAGAGCCTTGTAGCATTACACCTAGCAGAGGAATAAAGCTGAGCATGCTTAGGACTGCAGCATGATGAAATCTCTTATAATACTCCCTTTGGAAAACATCTCTATAAAAGGAATGTTGCCTTAATGTAGATAATATGCACAGACAACATTATTGCATTGGAGTTCTTTTTTCTCTAAGATTTATCTCACTATATGCTAATGATAAGGGGTTTCATTATGATGTTTTCATACATGTGGATGAGATATTTGTTCCCTTTCATTCCCCTGTTACTCTCATTTGTCCCTTTTTCCTTTCTTCTATCAACTAGTCTCTCATCTATTTTATTGTCTTTTTAATCATTGTTGATCACCCAATATGTTTGATTAGAGTAACTAATTGGATGAAGGTTTATTTACAGGAGTATAGGTGGTTTGCCAGAAGCAATATCAGTTCAGGAAATGTCTCTTCCCTCCCCAGTATTCATTACACACCTAGAGATGCTGAGGAAGGGATGGGAACTCCTGAGCCTGTGTATCCTAGCAACCCTTCATTGCCTGAACATTCTCAGGATTTTGTTGTATGAACAGATTCTTGCCGGATTGCCAGACTTCAGTTGTAGAGTCTCCTATTTCCTTTGCCTCAACAAGAGTGCTGAATTATCGGGCATGTGCCAACACACCCTGATCACACCTTTTAAAAAAAGTAATCCTGGATACTGCTCAGCCTGGAAGGAGGGGACTGGTCCTGCCTGTACTGAATTCACCAGGTTTAAATGAATCCCTAGGGGAGTCTTGGCCCTGGAGGAGATAGGAATGGAGGGGAGGGGCTGGGGGAAGGTGGGGGGCAGGAGGGAGGAGACAGGGGAACCCATGGCTGATGTGTAAAATTAAAACACAAATATAATAAAAAATTAATTAATTAATTAATTTTAAAAAAGTAATTCTGGTGAGTGTGTATAAGACACTGTCACCTTGATGTCCCTGTAGATGAATCAGCTCTGTATTTGATAGAAGAGAATTTGCTACAACTCTGTACCTTCTTATAGTTGTCTGTGGTTCAGAATCCTGAACCAAGACAGTTCAGAAGAGCAGTCATGCAGGAGCACTATAGAGCTTTCTGTCTGTTTTTTTTTTTTTTTTATGTCTCTCTTCTTTTTTTATTTTTTTATTTTATAATTTAATTTAATTTTACATATCAGCCATGGGTTCCCCTGTCCTCCCCCCTCTCACCCCTGCTCCTGCCTTCCCTCCAGCTCATCCCCCATTCCCACCTCCTCCAGGGCCAAGACTCCCTTGGGGATTCAGCTCAACCTGGTGGATTCAGTCCAGGCAGGTCCAGTCCCCTCCTCCCAGGCTGAGCAAAGTGTCCCTGCATAGGCCCCAGGTTCCAAACAGCCAGCTCATGCACTAAGGACAGGTCCTGGTCCCACTGCCTGGGTGCCTCCCAAACATTTTCAAGCTATTGAACTGTCTCACTTATCCAGAGGGCCTAATCCAGTTGCCGTTAAAGGCTATGCTCACATCCAAAAATATAAAAGCTTCCCGTCTTCAATGCAGAGTGACTTCTTAGAGCCCAGGATGTAAGGGTCATAGGCTGAGGGGAGTGTGGCTTACTTAGAATGGCTCCAGTTGGGGGGAGAATTCAGGGATTTACCAGGGTTCACAGGAGAATGTCTGTGGATAATAACATCTTCCTATAAGGGTCTTAAGACTATATTGCAGACCCAGACCACATGCTCTATGCTTTAGAAGCCATATTATATCTTTACCCAAGGTCAGAAACATTGGGAAGGGAATGTAGGCCTCTCATCTCAGCACTGTGGTATGAGGCTGGAGAGTTTTAGTTCTGTTTTGGGCCAAGATACATTCTAGAATCTTTCAGGTTAATTCTCTGATCAAAGTGATGAGTCATAAGATCCCAATGACATCATGAAGATGTTAATAACATCCAAGGGTCCTCATCATCAGCAACCATGGTGTAACCATAGCCACACATAGAAAAGAGAAATGTCCCATCTGTCCCTCTTTCCTGACCAGCTGCCTGATCCATCTGACCTCCAGTCCCAGCATTCATCAGAGACCCTCACACTGTTCTGCTCCTCAGTGCTGAATGTCCTTGGGCATCACTGATCCCGTGGTGCTGCAGTGCCACCCTGTGTGATTTAGTAGAGGCATTGTCCCTCACTGCTGTCTGTCATCCCCTTAAGCTCCTCCCTCTCTGATCCATTGCCTCCTGCCCTCTCAGTTTCTGACTCTGCAGAGGTTGGCAGCTCTGGCCCTTAGCACACACAAGGAGAAGCAGAAGCCCAAATGCTACAACCTTCAGGAAGTCAGGAAGTTGATCCAGTGGCATAATCAGCTAGTGGTTCTCACCCTTCCTAATGCTGTGACTGTGTGTGTGTGTGGGGGGGGGTGTGCAAAACAGCTTGACCACAGAGCTGCCATGACAGGCTTAGGGACACAGACACAGCTGCTGTGACAGACTTACTGGCTGGTAACACTTGGATCCAGAAAAAGCCATAAACTGACACCACAAAGGCATCTACCCAGTGATGGGCCAGTGTCTAAGGGAAAGTACCTGACATGCCAAACATTCTAACCATTAGATGAGATTAGATAAGCTTGCCAGATGTCCCTGAGCCTAACACAGGCCTATTTATTCCTTTTACCAAGATATCCCTGAACAAATGTCAGCCAGTCAGGGTCCTGAACCCTGGAAATTCCCTCATCCCAACCTCTGCTATGATAAAAACCCTACCCCACCTGGGCTCAGGGCTCTCTGTTCTCACTGCTGCATTGGACAAACTAAGAGACCAAGCTCAAGCTTGAATAAATGTTCTTTGCTTTTACATATGGAATTTGGTCTTTGTGGTAGTCTTCTGGGGATCCCTGTGATCTGGGCAAACAGTGACCCTTTAAGATAGTTGTGATGACCCCCAACCATAAAGTTATTATGTTGCTGACAACCAGAGAGCTTTTCGTGGGACTGACTTAGTTCCTCTGAATATGTTACAGTTGTGTAACTTGGTCTTCCTGTAGGACTCCTAACTATGAAAGCAGATGAAGTCTCTGACTCTTTTGCCTGCTTCTAAGACCCAATCCTGCAGGATTGCTTTATCCAAGCTTGGTGGAGGGGGATGTTCCTGGCCTCACTGTAGTTTGATATACCATGGCTGGCTGATATCCATGGAATGCTGCCTGTATCTGAAGAGAAACAGTGGAAAAGGAGCCAATGGAATAGTGTAGTGGTTTGAAAGGAAATGGCCCCCAATGGGAGGGGCACTATTAGGGAGTGTGACATCCTTGGAAGAAGTGTGTCACTATGAGGGAGGGCTTTGAGGTCTCCTTTGCTCAAGCTTCCTGCAGTGTGACTGTTAGTCAATGTCCTGCTGCCTTCTGGTCAAGATGTAGCCAGTTCTATGTCTACCTGCATGCTGCCATGCTCCCCATCATGATGACAATTGACTGAACTGAAAGTATAAGCCACTACATCAATTAAATTCTTTCTTTGTAAGAGTTGCTGTGGTCATGATATCTTTTCAAAGAAACAAAAATCCTAACTAAGACAGAAGTTTGTTTCTGGGACGGGTATCTTGCTATGATATGCCTGACCATGCTTTTGTTTGAAGTAATATGGACTTTGGTACTTTAGGTTAGGAAAACAGTGGAATTCTTTAAGCAGTGCTTAATGGGGGCATACTTATAGGAATGTGGAAGACAATGGTGTTGATAATTATTTGAAATGTTGGAAGCTGGCTCAAGAGGTTTCTTTCAGAGAAGAAGTTTAGAATGTTGCCTAGAAATCATTCTTGTGATATTTTGTTGAAGGAAGTGGCTGACTTTTGCCCTTGTTTGAAGAGTCTGCTGGAGGCTAAAGTGAAGAGTTTCAGATTAATTCCACTGGCAGAAGAAATCTCAAAAGAGCCTAGTATACACTCTGTCATGTTGATATTAGTGGTAACTCTAATGAAGATTTATAATTAAAAAGAGCAAGCTTATCAGGGTAAATTACAAAAATTAAATTTTGAGGAGAAAAAGAACACCAGGAAGTAGAATAAATGTAAATTGTGTTCAAGGAGATAAACAGTTTGGGAGGCACCCAGTCTGTGGGACCAGGACCTGTCTTTAGTGCATGAGCTGGCTGTTTGGAACCTTGGGCTTACACAGGAACACATGCTCATCCTGGAAGGAGGGGACAGGACCTGCCTGTACTGAATCCACCAGGTTTAAATGAATCCCCAGGGGTGTCTTGGTCCTGGAGGACATGGGAATAGAGGGGAGGGGCTGGAGGAAGGTGGGGGTGGAAGTGGGAGGGGGGAGGACAGGGGAACCCATGGCTGATGTATAAAATTAAAACAAATAATAATAATAATAATAATAATAATAATAATAAAGAAATGAAATAAATATAGTGATGACCTCAGGGCAAGATCCCAACCAGCTAAGTTTCCAACTTGTGAAAAGGAACTAACAAAAAGCTTAGAGCCAGGTGTGGTGGAGCACACCTTTAATCCCAGCACTTGGAAGGCAGAGGCTGGTGGATCACTTAGTTTGAGGCCAATCTGGTCTATAGGGCAAGTTTCAGGACAGCCAAACTTGAACAGTCAAAGACAGAAAGCTAGTGAAGATGTAATTGAACAATGGAACCATGTTTCAGCCTCAGCAAGCAGCAGAACTTGGCAGCTTTGGCCACATGATTCTGGGTTTAGAATTAAAGACAGAAGAAGGGAGTTATGGAATTTTCCTCCACACCTAAAGAAAGCTGCTGAGGCCAGGTATGTGATAGGGGTGTCCCTGAATGGGAGGCCTAGTAGAGAGGCCATTTTGTGAATCTGTGAAGGTGAAGTCTGTATTTCCTTGGAGAACCCAAGATGATACAGATGCCTGAGAGAAAGGAGTATGTTGCAGTCAACAAAGCTGAACAGAGTTGGAGATGTGGAGAGTGTTTTGACATGAGACATGGAGATGCAGAGTTTGGAGTTTTCCCAGGTGGTTTTTGGTTTTGCTCTGGTCCAGTAATTCCTTGCTATGCTCCATTCCCTGCATTTTTGAATGGTAATGTATGTCCTGTGCCATTATATGTTATAAGTATGTTATCTGCTTTTTGCTTTTTGATTTTTACAGGTGATTGCAGTTAAGAGATTACAATGTATCTCAGAAGAGACTTTGGACTTTGAAATAAGTTTGAGACTGTTAAAGACTATGGAGACTTTTGATGTTAGAATGAATGCATTTTTGCATTATGATATGGATATGAACTTTTGGAGGCCATGGAGTGAAATGTGGTGGTTTTGAAAGAAAATGGCCCCCAATGGGAAGGGCATTATTAGGAGGTATGGTATCCTTGGAAGAAGTGTGTCATTTTGGGGCAGGCTTTGAGGTTTCCTTTGCTTAAGCTTCCCACAGTGTGACTGTTAGTTAACTTTCTGCTGCCTCTGGTCAAGATGTAGCTAGCTCCATGTCTTCCTGCACACTGCCATACTCCCTGTAATGATGACAATGGACTCAACCTCCAAAATTATAAGCCACTACCTCAATTAAATGCTTTCTTTGTAAGAGTTGCTGTGGTCATGGTATCTTTTCAAAGCAATAAAAACCCTGTCTAAGACAGGTGAAGCATGAGGACTGGGAATAGAGGAGTGAGGGGAAGCTTTGGTTAGGATGTAAAAATAAGAAAATTTAAAAAATTACCATGCTGCTACTTCATATATGTAATTTTCTACTCTTATGAATCGTAATGTAAATATTTGATATGTGGGATATGGAATATCCAAACCATGTGAAATGGTCATTTGTCTTACTAAAGGGGTCACTACTGAAGATTGAGAACCACTGAGCTAGCTCCTGGGCCTGAGTTTGTGCTGAATGGGATGCATTGAGTTCCCAAAGAGGAAGCAGTTGTGGGTCTCACCAGATAAGAATCTGTACCCAACAAGGTATAGGTGGGAGCTCTATGGTGCAGTGGAAGGTAATATCACAGGAGACCTGCACGGGCCAGGCAAAGATGAGGACAGCCTGTGCTTATCAGGCTATCAAGCCACCCCATCTGTTTTGTCTTTTTATTGCCCCAGAAAGCACAGCATGGACTCTGAAGTCATTCTGAGTATCAGTAACCCTCACCCCAAATCATGGTAACTCCCTTGTCACAGACCCAGTGTGGGTGAAGGGATGGCAGCAGGAAGCAGAGGGCTGCATTGGAGATTCTGGATCTCTAAGCAGGTTTATGCAGAGGGTCTCACAGATGGAGAAACCAAGATGGAGAAACCAAGGTGGAGAAACCAAGGTGGAGAAACCAAGGTGGAGAAACCAAGGTGGAGAAACCAAGGTGGAGAAACCAAGGTGGAGAAACCAAGGTGGAGAAACCAAGGTGGAGAAACCAAGATGGAGAAACCAAGGTGGAGAAACCAAGATGGAGAAACCAAGGTGGAGAAACCAAGATGGAGAAACCACAGATGGAGAAACCAAGATGGAGAAACCAAGTGGAGAATCCAAGGTGGAGAAACCAAGGTGGAGAAACCAAGTGGAGAAACCAAGTGGAGAAACCAAGGTGGAGAAACCAAGTGGAGAAACCAAGTGGAGAAACCAAGTGGAGAAACCAAGTGGAGAAACCAAGTGGAGAAACCAAGGTGGAGAAACCAAGATGGAAAAACCAAGATGGAGAAACCACAGATGGAGAAACCAAGATGGAGAAACCAAGATGGAGAAACCAAGTGGAGAAACCAAGGTGGAGAAACCAAGTGGAGAAACCAAGTGGAGAAACCAAGGTGGAGAAACCAAGGTGGAGAAACCAAGTGGAAAAACCAAGGTGGAGAAACCAAGTGGAGAAACCAAGGTGGAGAAACCAAGTGGAGAAACCAAGATGGAGAAACCAAGATGGAGAAACCACAGATGGAGAAACCAAAGATGGAGAAACCAAGATGGAGAAACCAAGTGGAGAAACCAAGGTGGAGAAACCAAGGTGGAGAAACCAAGGTGGAGAAACCAAGGTGGAGAAACCAAGGTGGAGAAACCAAGTGGAGAAACCAAGTGGAGAAACCAAGATGGAGAAACCAAGATGGAGAAACCACAGATGGAGAAACCAAAGATGGAGAAACCAAGTGGAGAAACCAAGGTGGAGAAACCAAGGTGGAGAAACCAAGTGGAGAAACCAAGTGGAGAAACCAAGTGGAGAAACCAAGGTGGAGAAACCAAGATGGAGAAACCAAGGTGGAGAAACCAAGTGGAGAAACCAAGTGGAGAAACCAAGTGGAGAAACCAAGATGGAGAAACCAAGATGGAGAAACCACAGATGGAGAAACCACAGATGGAGAAACCAAGATGGAGAAACCAAGTGGAGAAACAAAGGTGGAGAAACCAAGGTGGAGAAACCACGGTGGAGAAACCAAGGTGGAGAAACCAAGTGGAGAAACCAAGGTGGAGAAACCAAGTGGAGAAACCAAGGTGGAGAAACCACACATGGAGAAGGCATGGACATTTGAAACTTATACCTAGGGACTTAGGCCTGCAGATGCCCACCCCATGGCCTGCTGCATCTCCCTTGGGATTTTGTCTGCTGTCTTTGCTTTCCATTTGTTTCCTTTTCCTTTCCACTTGATTCTTAGAATTTTAATTTCCCTTTTTGATTTCTTCAATTGACACTCAGCATTCAAAACTGTTGTTTAATTCCATGAGACTGTGTGTGCTCTATAGTTTCTCTTGCTGTAGGTGGGGAGGTTTATTCCATTGTAATGATACATATAAGAAAGTATCAATTGTAGCTGGAGTTTTCTTCAGTCTTGTCTGGCCCACGGTCAGGACAAATCTCTCTCACCTGCCAGTCCTGCAGCTGCTTAGATCCAACTGAATAAACACACAGAGACTTATATCGCTTACAAACTGTATAGCCGTGGCAGGCTTCTTGCTAACTGTTCTTATATCTTAAATCAACCCAATTTTATTCATCTATAAGTTTTTTTGATGGAATTTTATGTAGGTATCTGTTAAGTCCATTTGTTCTATATCACTTTCATCATGTTTTTCTGTTTATTTTTATGTGGTTTCCTTAATTGCCCATCTCTATTCATCCAGCTTCCATTCTGTACCCACACTAGTGCAAGCTCCCACTGGAGAGACATTTATATCCACCTAACAAACAAACATTTCCAGGTCTGTGGTTTCCAACAAAGGGACTCTCTGGTCTCTCAGAGCCTATGATGGAGCTGAGATACTGGCCCATGAACAGGAGTTACAGAATCCTAGGGAACCTTGCCAGGAAACACAAAGAGTACGGGGTAAAGATTCTGAAACAGCTCAGTATGAATTCCTGGATGAAGTGCTATGCAACCTCAGACCTTAAGGACACCTGAGGACTGGCTACCCTTGGCTCCTTCTGTCCAGCTCCTAAGTCTAGTGCACTCACACCCCAGTACCAGTAGACTTTTCTCTTTAGTGGTTTTCAGTGTCTCCACTAAAATGATACAGCAATGGTTTCATCTGCTTCCTTCAACCAGTAAAGAATTCTTCATATTCATCATCTCCATCTAATACTCTGTCTTCCAGAGAGTATTGTGTTTTCAGCCCCTACTAGAGAAATTTGTTCTCTCTCTCTCTCTCTCTCTCTCTCTCTCTCTCTCTCTCTCTCTCTCTCTCTCTTTCTCCAGCTTAAGGAATGACTGGTCTATGGAAGATCCCTCAAATTTAAAATTATGGTTGCAGTTTATTTATGTTACACAGGCAACCTGATGTGTCCTATTAATCCTGTGCTGCTGTGTAGCATGAGTTGGAGGAATGTCCCCATGTGCTCCGTCACCCTGTGAACCATCATTCAGAAGCTTTTTTGTAGATGATGGTGGAGATCATAGTAAATATGTAGAATGAAAAAGTTTTTTCTTGATACTTTTTATTAAGAAAATTTTAAATTCATTTCACACCAATCAAAGATTCCCCTCTTCCCTCCTTCTGCCTTCTTAGTCTCCCCACAACCCACCCCCTACTTCCCCCCACAAAAACCAAACTAGTGGGAACTCAAGAAAGTTGGATCAACGGCTGTGGAGCATGTATGAGACTGGACTAGGCCCTCTGCATGGTGAGACAATTGTGTAGCTTTATTTGCATGGGGGGTGCCTGGCAGTAGAATCAGAATCCATTCCTGGTGCATGAGGAGGCTTTTTGAAGCTCACTACCTATGATGGGACACCTCGTGCAGCCTTAAGGCAGGGGGAAGGGCTTGGACTAGCCTCTACTAAAAAAGAGTCTAAAATCTATGCATCAGGCAGTTGTTTGTACTTATTCATATGTAGTGGGGAGAGAGACTGTCTAAAAGTTCAAGGCACAATCTAGGTAGAGAAACAGATAGGTTAACTGCAGATCTTCACCTCCAACTCTTCTCCAAATACAATCCCCTCAGTCTCATGCCTAACTCTGCACTAGAGCACCTGCTGCAGCCTCCCTTCCTCCTCCTGCATCTATCTCCAGGAGTCCCACAGCCCTTCTTAATGTCCCTGCCCCCCCCCCCCAATGCACTGTCCCAGGTCCCAGCTGCAGCAGGCACTCCCTGGGAACCCACAAGCAATGCTGACCAGGGAAGTAAGTAGGGTTAATACAGATCTTCACCTCTCCCTCCATTCCTCCAAGTCCAATCCCCCAGTGCAATCCCCAGCACTGTAGCAGACTTTCTGCTGCGGCCTTCTCCATTCACTGCCCCCATTCCTGGGGGACTAACTAAAATATACTGCTTTCCTCACTCCTTTGAACCCCTTCAGATGCCCCCCCCCATTCATCTCAATTCCTAAGTTTCCACTCCCAGTACTCAGAAACACATTTTACCTGGAATCTCCAGTGGCCAAACCTATCATGTCCCGAAAGAATTTTCTGTGGCAACACAACAGTTTCTCTTATGAATCAGAGAGGGCAATCAACACCAAGGAATAAAACTTCTACCCAACAGAGAAAAGACAAGATATTAGCACCAAAAATTACAATTTTCCCAAACCCAGATGCACAGGTGCCAGTGAAAAAACACAATCAACAACATCCAGGATAAGATGTCTCCATTAGTGCCTAGCAACCCTACCACAGCAGATCCTGAACATTTCAACATAGCTGAAACACAAGAAAAAAAAAAGCCTTTACATATACAATTGAGGTCATTAAAGTGGAAATGAATAAATCCATTGAAGAAATCTACGGAAACACGTATAAACAGTAGATATAAATGAATATAATATGTCAAGACCTGAAAGTGGAAATAGAATTAATAACACAAACAGAGAGAAATCTGGAAATGAAAAATTAGGTACTTGAACAGAATCCACAATCAAGCTTCACCAACAGAATTCAAGAGATGGAAGGGAGAATCTCAGACAGTAAAGACATGACAGAAGAGATGGATACATGATTAAAGAAAAGGTTAAATCTAAAAATCTCCTGGCACAAAACATGAAAAGGAAATCTGGGACACTGTGAAAAGACCAAATTGAAGAATAATAGGAATAGAGGAAGGAGAAGATACCCAGGTCAAAGGCACAGACAATATTTTTAAGAAAATCATAGAAGGAAATTTCCATAACCTAAAGAAGATGGTGCCTATCAATGTCCAAGAGGCATACAAACCACCAAATAGACTGGATCAGAAAAGAAGTTCCCCTTAGCACACTGTAATAAAAACACTGAATGTATAGAACAAAGAGAGATTATTAAAAGCCGAAATGAAAAAAACACCAAGTAGCCTATTAGAAAAAGGTAGACCTATTAGAAAAATAGTTGACTTATCAGAGGAGACTGTAAAAGCCAGAAGGACTTAGGTGCCAGGAGCCATCCCTGGCAGTAGACAATCCCAGTTGAGAATGTAGACAGCTGGCAAGGGATGGAGGTGAGCCAGGTCTTGGTGGTGGTGAGAATCTTGTAGTCTGACTAGCAGCCAGAGTGCTTCTTTATTTATACAGAATTTACTAAGCAGGGATGCATTCATGATGTTCCAAAACATAGATCATATCATTTTTGTTTTTGGACATGTATTTTACTTCCCCTTGCTTAACAGAGTTATAATTTCCAATAATTTTCCCTCAAGTTTTGACATCATTGAAAAACGGAGTTATCATTTTCATTCATTAACCTCATAACCCAATTTTTAAGAATCTAGAAGCATAAGACAACCTATTTTTAAGCTATTAGGTTTGTGTAGACCAAACAAATCTTCAAGACAGCCAGGCATATTGCCATGTCCCAAACAGTGTATTATTAACTCTTAGTGGTCAGAGTGCCCAAGAAAACTCCTTAGACCAAAGTTGCTACAGTTATTATTCAAATTCTGGCACAATACAATGTTTACATTTTATATATTCATAAAATTTGTTTATATGTCTAATCCTGGCATTCTGTTGTTCCTTGGTCATATGACACCACAATGGCTCTGCATGTGCTAACTTTTCTAAGAAAGGGAGGTCCTGACATCTCATTCTTTTATATCTTTCCACTCCATATTTTGCTCATCAATATAAGTCTCTGTGTAGGGATGAGGTAACTTCAGCTAATCTCACTTTGTTGCTGTATATGCCATGTAATTATCTGAATGTATAGTGAGAAGAGACTTTCATCTAAACTGTGACCAACTCCTTTAGCCCACCAAATCTTGTTGACCTTTTAAAGCGTACTTTGCTTTGAATATCTTGTTCCTGTGTAAATACAGGGACAGCTATTTCAAGAATGTCTCATAGCTTCATCAAGAGACCTCTGGCTTCTTTATGTGTATCACAATCTCTAAGGCATAAGGAAGACCTTCAAGTTGATAAGGATATCTCTCTAAAAGTAAGAGGGGTAGTATGTTCAGGACTTTCCTGGGGAAGCTTACAAGCAATTCCTGGGAGAAGGCATAAATGATTCATAGGAAATTTCCCAACAATCCAATATCCCCAAATTGTACAAATATTAAAAGTCTCCCAAGTGTGCAGCAGGTAGAGATGAAAACCAAAGGTGGCATGGCAACAATCATGTGGCTCAGCTTTGTTGGATCTTTGTCAAGCAGCTGTGCTGGCTTTATGAATTTTGCCATTCTCATCTGATATGGCTGTGCTACCTGGGCAAATGTGCTGTAGGCTCTAAGAGACCACAGACCAGCCCATACTATTATACCCAGAAAAACTTTCACTCAGCATATCTGTAATATGCTTTATATTGCAATATGCAAAAAATACTGTTTTATTTTACTAAGTACATATGTTGGAGCATTGTTAAACTTAATATGTACAGGTATCCCCATAATGGCCATAACTTCTAATAAAAATGTAATTACAAAATCAGACTTTTCCATACTTAAAGTGGTTGCCCATCAAAATCTAGAATAAGTATCTATGATATGCTACAAATACTTTAATTTTTTAAAACTCAGCAAAATGAAGCACATCTAGTTGCCAAATTTCATTTCTTTGAGTACCCTTTGGGTTACTTCTAGTAGGTAATAGAGTTTGGTTATACAAAGAACAAGTTGGACATTTCCTTGGCTCATTGCCAAGTGATAAAAAAAACTGTTTCTTCAAACCTTGCTATTAACATAGTGTTTCTTATGAAATTCTGAGGCTTCTAGCACATTTCCTATCAATAGCTGATCAATGTCATGATTATCTTGTGATAGAGGGCCTGGAAGACCCATATGAGATCTGTTATGTCTTACATATAATGGATGATCTAGTTCTGATTACTTATTTTAGTTGAATAAATAACAGAGTTAATTCTGAATCACCTGGAATAAGTTCACTGGTTTCAACATGTAAAACAACTTTCTGCGTATTGAGAGTCAGTAAATATATTAATTATTAATATCTCTGGATATTAAAAAGTGTGACAAGTGGTGAGGAGAAAGTATAGTAATGGGAGACCTAAAAGTTAACTTCATAAGGAGAAGCTTTCCATCAGGGGTCTTAGAATCCAGGTTCATATAAAAGTAATAAAAGTGGAAGAATTGGCAATATAAGACCTTAATTTTTTTTTCTACTTGGGAGAGTTCAGATAGTAAGAAGGGGACATTTACCCTGACTAAACCATCCACCCCAGCAAACATTTGCAAAGGGAGAACTGGGGATGGTTTAGATTGAGGAGGCAGAGGAGGTCCCAAGGTAGAGCAGGGGTGAGTAGTGGGAGGACTAGGGGCTGTTGGAGAGCTGAAAGTAGGTGTCAGGGAGAGTTGACTTAGTGGGTGACCTGTTGCTGAAGAGGGAGAAAGGGAAACTGAAGGGACCGGAAGAGAGGGAGCTGTGGGCTTTAGTCTATAATCGCTGGATCAAAGGAAATAGATTCATCCTTTTCTGACTTCATAGCTAGCAGGAGCTGGGTGAGGGAGCAGGAGGCACAGAGAGAAGGCTTGGAGTGAAGGTAAGAGGAATCTTCAACATAGAGGGTCTCTTTCCATTTTCCTGAACACTCACAGTAGTTGTACAGGTCCGGACTAATATTGGGATCTAGCGTGTCATTATACAGCCATTTAGATTGGTTATCTAAGGAATATTGAGGCCAAAGTTTATTGCAAAGGTGAGCAAGTTTAGGGCTTTTCAAATCGAGTACCTGGCTTAAGATTTTCTAGGAGGCATTCTAAGAGGGAATGGGAAGGTGTGGAGTACAAAGCTCCCATGGATGAGAGGTGAAGGAAAAGGTCACTGTAGCCTGTAGTCATGCACATCCCCTGGACTCAAGGAGGACTGAATAAGGACCAAGCCATTCAGAGGGTCAAGCTTAGCCTGCCTAAGCCAACGGAGAGATTTGGGTGACTGGTAGTAGGGTTTCTGTAGAAGTAAGAAGGCAAGAGAAAAGCCAAGCTCCAAGGGAAGAGTCTCATGCAGAGGAAGGGGCTGGAAAAAGGAGAGTTTTGTGGTTCTTTTTTGTTGGGAAGACAGGGGAGAGCACAGGAAGGGATGCAACAACCTAACTGGGCCTAAGGCAACTGCCTGATTGTAGCTCTTAAGGGTGGGGGAGTGTGGTTAGGTGAAGAGGGCCAGCTGTAGCCTTAAAGACTATAGCTGGGGGTACCTCAACTTCCAAGAATACAAGAGGGGTGCCAGGCACTCAGTGGTCATTCCTTAGACTGAGGGAAATATCTACACCGACTAAAGAGGGAACTCTCCTAATTACTGCTGTTGGATAGAATGCTGAGTGATCAGTGAACTGGAAGTTGGGTACATTACAGATGGACTGGAGATAAGGGATAGGGTCTTAGTGTGGCTCAGACCACAAGTGCCAAGGGAGTCTATCCTGGGTTTTGGCACCAAAATGTAAGTGAGTGTTGCAACTCTGGGGAAAAGAGTTCTGCTTGGGGAGTCAGGCTATTCCTTGACATGTTAGGACGGCTCTGGTGGCTGGAGCTGCAATGGTACCTTTTGGCTCAGGAGGGAAAGGTATCCTGACTGCTCAGGGAGTCAGGCTATATATAGATATTTAGCTGCTATAGCTCTGGCTTGGGTTCCATATCAAGGCTCTTTCTTTCATTGGTTCTGGGCTCCAGGGTCATGGTGGGTTTCTTTAGCTGACTCCCTTTCCCTACATCCCCCATGTTTGTTTATTCAGACAAGATTTCCTTATGTATCCATGGCTGTCCTGGAACTCACTCTCAAGACCAGGCTGGCCTCAAACTCACAGAGATCCTCCCAACTGCTGGGATTAAGGGTATGTACATCCATTGCCTGTCTAGGGTTGGAGTTTCTTTATTCCCCAAAGCCAGGAATATTGCTTTTTCCCCCTGCCCCTTTTGAGTGGTGCCTGTTCATGTCTCCGGACCACAAAAAGATATGCTCAGAGCAATATGAATGTATTATCTTCATTATTATCCAGAGTTCTGTAGCAGCTATAGTCACACACAGAGGAAGGAAATGCCCCTTTTGTTCTCTTTTCACTAACCTGCAGGTCCTTTGCTCTTCAGACCTCCTTACACTGGAGTGGCTTTTTTATATGGGGTGTCACAAACATATACTGAGAGAGCTCAGAATGTGACTATTAATGTGATCATAGGATCTACATGGACCCTTCCCAAGAGGGGCTGGCTATTTCATTTAAACACTGCAACTCAAGCACCTCTTGAGCCACATCCCCTATTCAACCCAACTTTGTAATTTGCCTTCCCTCTGGCTTTCCAGACCCCAATAATCTTTGGACCATGGCCTAGCACTGTAGAGCTTCCTCCTTGATTCTTTTGTGTTTTTCCTAGCATGACACAGCCATGCCTTCCCCAGCCTCCTCTAATAATTAAAACTTCCTACTGTTGCACCATTGCAGCTCCAGTGCATTCCTGTCCAGTCTGTTGTCCCAGCCATTAATGGCAGCTGTTCTCCCTAATCTTGGTAGTTTCTCCATGCGTCCTGGTCTTCCTGCTGCTTCTTCTTGATACAAGACTTTTTCACAGCTCAGCTGGTGTCTGGTTAGAATGTGAATGACCCCTACAGACTCATGTATTTGAGTGTTTGGTACCCAGCCGGGAGACTGCTTAGGAGGTGTGGTCTTATTGGAGAAGGTATTTTAATGGGGATGGGTTTTGAGGTTTCAAAAACCCATGCCAGGCCCAGTCCAACTCTCTGGCTCCTGCTGGTGGATTAGGGTGCAATCTCTCAGCTACAGCTAGAGCCCACAGCACCATGCCTGCCTGCTGCCATGCTGCCCACCAGGATGGTGGTCATGGACTCTTCCTTTGAAAACTGTTACGGAAGCCCCCAATTAAGTGCTTTCTATTACAAGTTGTCTTGGTCATGGTGTCTCTTCACAGCAGTAGAACAGTGACTAAGACAATGTGGGGAGGGGTGGACCCATGTGCTCTGTTATTCACTGAACCTTCATGCAGAGACCCTCTGCTGGCAATTGCCAAGGCCATAGCAGATATGTGGAATGAAGATGCTGAGGTGCATTTGCATAAAAGGAAGTATGGAGTGAACAGGAGCAAGTGGAAGCTTGAACAGAGGCTCAATTTTCATTGAAACATCTGCAGTGAGACACTCCTTCACACTCATTCAATACAATCAGCCTTAGGAGCCATAATGCCAAGTGCTTGAAAAGATATGAAGACACTGTCACCCTCACACTTGTCTGGAGGAGATGCAAAATGGCAGTCATAGAAGACAGTTTGTCATTTGCATTAAAAGTTAAGCGTGCATATGTTAAATGATTCAGCAATTCTTCGATGATATCTTTAGCCCAACAAAAAGAAAACATTGATCTCAAAAACCTATGTTTGATGTGCATAAGGATTTGATAGAGAGTAGTTAAATTAGATCACTGAGGTGTGCCTGAACTGGGTAGTGGGTAATGACACTGTTAAGCAAGGGACAACAGGCTTGAGTACTTGTACCTGTTAGCAGGACCAGTCACGAAGGATTCCTTTTCTGTGATAGGAGGACCAGGGCTCTGATGCTTTTAAATTCTATGGAGTTTCCAAACTGTTCCATCAGAAAGTAGGCAAGTGGTTGCAGGGAACAGAGACCAAAGACATAAAGGATCATCAGCTAAATTTCCAAGGAATAATTATTCTCATCTTTGAAGGGTGGCTTGTTGCTTATCTCATACTCTTATGCAAATTTACCAAATTATGATGTTGAAAGAATATTTGACTAACAACAAACTTTCCAATGGTAAGGGCTACCAAGAGTGTAAAAACCCCTTTGTGAAGTGTCCTGTTCATCTTCAGAAACGCGTACCTTTACAGAAGTGTGTTTATAGCAGGAGCTCAGTAATGCCTTCGGGCTACTCTGGAAGTAACAGTCACATACTGACTTTACTCATAGGAAGGGCTCTTCTCTCTACCAAGCTAGAGAGCCTGGCTAAAAATACTCCTTTCTCTCCTGCCCCCTGGTGTTTGGAAAGGGCACTGCAGGAATCATCACTGATGATCGTCCATTGGTTTAAAACAGCAATGAAAGGACTGGGTACCTGTTTTCCTGGGTCAGGGTATAGTTTAATCTCAGGCCCTAGGTAGAAGGACTGTGTGGTGTTTCACGATATGCTGGATTTAATGTGTACTTTAGGACAATCAGTATAATATAGTGCAACCTTTTTCAAATTGGATAAATGAATAAATAAATACATACATAAATAAATAATAATAACAAGAAGCATGCCCTTCTGCCTGGATGCTTGTTACTGTGCTCACATGGGATTGGGTGCAGGAGTAGGGAGCACAGGCTGGTGTGGAAGGAGCTTAAGTTCTAACACCACAATATCTTTTGAGCTGCAACATCCAGACATGTTGAACAGCAACTGTACAAGAACTAGGCAGGGAGGCACTGGTTCATTCTTTCAGTAAGAGAGAAGTTTTCAACATCCTCAATGAGTGTGTGCTCCCTGAAAATCCTTCTGCTTCTTCTGCCTTGGTATGTTGAAGTCTTGCAGGTGTAGAATTGCTAGGTTCTAATGTTGTCATATAAGTCTTCATGTTGTTGCCTGTATTTTTGCACTGGCATCTACTCATCTCTTCCTCTGCTTGGTGTAGGTGGTGTCTATGTCTGAAGGTGCCTCTCTTGTTCTAATTGATAGTCTTGGTCCAGTAAGAGTTCTTTGTCAAATTGGTGCTGTTGGGCTCTGTTTCTCTGGGAGCAGCTTAGTCCAATCAGTGTTAGTGGGTTCTGTCGCAGGGAACAGTTGTTCTCAATTGGTGTAGGTTGTGCTTATGGTTCCAGTGGTTGGTAGGTTAGTAGGCTTTTTGTTTGTTTGTTTGTTTGTTTGTTTGTTTGTTTGTTTGGTGGGGGAGCAGGAAAGGTCTGGTTCCTGGGACTCTGATGGGTAGGGCCTAGGGGCTAGAGACCTGATTTGCTGATCTGGAAATGGGGGCTTACCTGTTCCCAGTGGGTGTAGGGTAGGCTTATGATTCTGGAGATCTGGTTCAGTGGCTGGGTGGTGCCTTCTTTTGTGTTCTCAGGTCATGTTTTGCTTAACTTCTCAGCTGATCTTGTTTCCTCAGACTGCAGACTGTAGGATTCTGAAACCTCTCCCGAATGGATCTCAGCTGAGCAGGTTGTTTAGTAGGGCAATATCACCAATACCTCCAAGTTGTTGGGTTTTGCAGGGTTGGCAGTTGGCCCCAGGCAGTATTCAGATCCGTTCTAGCCGTGTCCATGGAGATGGCTCCTTCCCCGGGTGCTGGGATTAAAGGTGTCCCTGTTCCAAGCTCTTAATCTCCTTGTTTTCACTAACTCCTCATTGGGTAAAAGCTCAGTTTCTGGTCTTTATTAGGATCACACCTCTGCCACTGCTCTGCCTGCCTCTGCCACTGCTCTACCTCTAATGCCACTGCTTTCCTGCAGATCCTATAGTGTACACTGTGTGCATCGTGGCCAGTGTGAAATTGTTCCCAGTTTTCCATGCTGAAAAGTGACAGCCAGAGGAGCCATCCCACCTCCTCACAAAATTTTAAAGACAATGTGGACCATTAGGTACAATTTGCTGACCAAAGAGAACACTAAACCTATGTGAGGCAGAGAGGTATGAATTATGTCCATTGAGAATCTCAGCAGTTCCCAGGAACAAGGAACTTTCCCATGCCTTCTTATCCTCACACTGCTGGCAGAACCAGGAGCTTACAAGATGAACAGAGAGTCACTAAGTTAGGACGGGAGAAGAGGGCACTCACTGTGCAGACAATCTCAGGGAAGATGAAGATGAGAATGGGCATCTGATTCTCCCCCACTCTACCTGATGTCACAGTGGAAGAGTCTTCAAGACACAGGCAACATAACATGTTGAACACACTTGTGGCACAGACAAATAATTCCATTTCTATGATAGTATACACAGAGATTTAACATTTCTAAATTATGGTCCTTTTCCAAACCCCAGCAACAGAAAGCAGCTAGTTGGTTGCTAGAAAAAATGGTTCAGGGTAACAGCCAATGTAAAGGTGTGAGATGGAACTGTTTTGAGTGACAGAAACATCCTCACACTTCAATTGGACATGGTCATAATATCTCATACATTTGCTCAAAACAACAGAGGTATGCATATAAATGGCTGGATTTGATCATCTATGGATCATTTTTTTAATTAATTAATTTTTTTCTTTCTTTATTATTATGTGTTTTAAATTTTATACATCAGCCATGGGTTCCCCTGTCCTCTCCCCTCCCGCCCCCACCCCCACCTTCCCCCGAGCCCCTCCCCTCCATTCCCATGTCCTCCAGGATCAAGGCACCCCTGGGGATTCATTTAAACCTGGTGGATCATTTTATAATGAAGCTCTTCAAAAATAATATGGCTATTGAAATGCTAAAGTGCCCTGTGAGCCCCCTAAGCACACACAGGGATGTTTACAGGAAGAGCTCAATAATGCCTTCAGAACTCGGTGGAAATATCAGGTAGCCATCCTCCTGCACTCAGAGGAATTTCTCTTCCCTTTTCCAGCACCTCAGTCAGGCTGTGCTGTATCCTTGTCTACCCCATGGTGTCCAAGGTGGAACATGCAAGAA
Source organism: Onychomys torridus (assembly GCF_903995425.1). Taxonomy (NCBI): domain Eukaryota; kingdom Metazoa; phylum Chordata; class Mammalia; order Rodentia; family Cricetidae; genus Onychomys; species Onychomys torridus. The sequence continues at coordinate 32,134,682 of NC_050447.1, forward strand.
TCATAATTTTCATCTAATGATCCTAATAAACCTAGGCTGTGCAAGTTCTGATTTGAGTGAGGGTGGATGATGGACATGAGGAATATGCTAACTCTTCTCTGTCTTGGACTGGGATTGCTTTGGATGCTATGCACTCTTTAGGCAGCCCTGATTCCTTCCATATCCAAAGACTCAGGGAGGTGTCCAGCAAAGCCCTTCTTGCACTTCTTGTCATGTGCAAAAGCTCCCATCTCCCTGCCACCTCACCTCATAGAACATCATGTTTTGACACTTTAGAATTGGACAGACCTAAGCTTCAAATCAGCATGGTGTTTCTGAGAGTTCTTCCTCCATCTGATCCACTTGGGTAAGCACCTTTTGTGACAACTGATGTGGACAAGGCCAGAGCAGCAGCATATACAGGCACCAGAGCATTTTGCCTACATCTTTCCAAGGTCAAAAGCTCACCCCCTGTCCTCAATGAATTGGTGCCTACATGACACACCTTGCCATATGGATTCTTGGACCATAAAGCTCATTGAATCCACCAGTGAGGCCTGGCACTGATATAAGCTTTAGACAAAACTTGAAGATAAGGCCCTATGTGGAACATGGCACAATCATGACATTTTATTCACAAAGAGCAGCTTTCTCTGAAATGACATTTAGTGGAATGGTGTCCATTCAGTCTGAGGGTGCATGAGCCCAGCCCAAGAAGGGGTTAGATTGTGACCAATACATGAAAACCAGAGATTTCTGCACACATTTATCCTCTGTTAGTTTTTTTAAATTTTTATGAAGCAGGGCTGGCAATCTTTTTCATTTCTTGGGTGACCAATGAGTTTATTGGGGTGTGGTGTCTTGGTGACAGATGTCGCTTACGGCAGCATGGAAAACCCAAAGTCAACCCCAACCCGAGTGATGACTCAGAAGAGCTGAATCCTAAGAGGTCTATGTGCGGTTTTCACACCACTCAACAGATCCAAGAATCTCATCTCCCCAGCAGTCCACTTTCAGAGTTGGCATTTGGGAGAACAGATGTTGGCAGGACGGCGTTAAAGAGAGGTACCAAGGAGAGGACAAGGCACACTCAAGCAAGGAGTTACATGCTAAGAACACCTTCTCTGTTGGTGAATGGGATCATGAGTGGTTGCTTAGGTGTACTGGATAGAAGTCCACCAGGAATGTGGTACTGTAAACAAGGTTCACTGTCTTCCTAGTGAGGTTCCTAGAGCCTTGTATTACATCTGGCAGAGGAATAAAGCTGAGCATACTTAGTCCTGCAGCATGATGAAAGATCTTGTCATTCTCCCTTTATAAAACATCTCTCTACAAAAGTAATTGTTGTCTTGATGTAGATAATCTGCAAAGACATTATTGTGTTGGAGTTCTTTCTTTCTCTAAGTTTTTTCATAGTATATACTAATGATACATAATAATGGTTTTCATTATGACATTTTCAAACATGTGAATGAGGTTTTTGTTCCTTTTCATTCCTCTATTACTCTCACTGTTCCTCTTCTCCATTTTTTCTGTCAACTGCTCACTCTTTATTGTCTTTTAAATAGTTGTTGATCATCCAATAAGTTTGATTAGAGTAACTAATTGGCTGAGGGTTTATTTACAGAAGTGTGGGTGGTTTGCTGGTAGTAATATCACTAAAGGAAATGTCTTTTTCCTCCAGAGCATCCATTACCCACCTAGAGATGCTGAGGAAGGGATGGAACCTCCTGAGCCTATGTGCCCCAGCAAGCCTTTATTGCCTGAACATCCTCAGGATTTTGCTGTATGAACAGATTCTTGCCGGATTGCCAGGCTTCAGTTAGAGAGTCTCCTATTTCCTTTACCTCAACGTGAGTGCTGGATTATCAGGCTTGTTCCACTACACCCTGCTCACACCTATCTTTTAAATTAATCCTAGGGAGTATGTGTAAGACACTGTCACCTTGATGCCCCTGTGGATGAACCAGTTCTGGCTGTGGTAGAAGAGGAGGTGATACAACTCTGTGTCTTCTTACAGTTGTCTGTGGTTCAGAGTTCAGGTACCCGAACAAGACTGTTCAGAAGAGCAGCCATGAAGGTGTGCACTAGACCTTGTTGTCTATAATGCCGAGTGACTATTAGAACCCAGGAATCAACAGGTAAGAGTCTCAGGCTGAGGGAAATGTGGCTTCCTTAGAGTAACCATGACTAGGCAGGAGATGTGGCAGGAATTTGCCAGAGTCCACAGTAGAATGTCTGAGGATAAGAGGCATCATGGTTTGCACACACATATTCTGCCCTGGTATTCTCTTGGCTCAGCTTCTGAAAGGGCCTAAAAACTATGTTACAGGCACAGACTACATACTCTGCCTTAGAAGCCAAGTTGCATCTTTGCCCAAGGCAAGATGCATGAAGGGATTCTGGACCTCTCATTTCAGCACTGTGCTGTGAGGCTGGAGAGCTCTAGTTCTGTTCTGGGACAGGAAACTTTCCAGAAACCTTTTGAGGGCACCTGGGTAATTCTCTGACCAAACGTGATGAGCCATAAGATCCCAACAATGTCTTAAAGGTGTTAATAATTTTATTGTTATCCAAGGGTCCTCAGCACCAGCAACCACAGTCTAACCATAGCCACACATAGAGAAGGAAATGTCCTATCTGTCCCTCTGTTCCTGACCATCTGCCTGGTCTATCTGACCTCTAGGCCCAGCATTCATCAGAGTCCCTCATACTGTTCTGCTCCTCCATGCTGAGTGTCTTTGGGCATCACTGACCCTGTGTGTGCTGAAGTGCCACCCTGTGAGCTTTAGTTGAGGCATTGTCCCTCACTGCTGTCTGTCATTAGTCATAAGCACCTCCCTCCCTGATCCATTGCCTCCTGACCTCTCAGTCTCTGACCCTGCAGGAATTGGCAGTTCTGACCCTGTTCCCATCTTCCCCTTTCAGAGTCTCCCACTGAACACACAGAAGGAGAAAAAGTCCAGAGGCTACAGCCTTCAGGAAGTCAGGAAGTTAATCCAGTGGCATGATCATCTAGCTTGGTGGTTCTCACCCTTCCTAATGCTGTGACCCTTTAAGACAGTTGTGATGACCCCCAGGCATAAAATTATTGTGTTGGTGACAACCAGAGCGCTTTCATGGGACTGACCCAGGCTCTCTGCATGTATGTTAAGTTGTGTGACTTGGTCTTCCTGTGGGAGTCCAAGCAGTGAGAGCAGGGGATGTCTCTGACTCTGTTACCTGCTTTTAGGACCCATTAGGAATGCTTCATCTAAGCTTGGTGGAGGAGAGGATTCCCTGTCTCACTGCAGTATGATGTAGCATGGCTGACTGAAATCCATGGGATGCCAGGAGTGTTTGAAGAGAAAAGGTAGAGGAATGCATGGAGTGGAGAGTAGAGTAGGTGGGGAGGAACAGGGAAGAGGGGAGGGAGGGGAAGCTTTGGTTAGGACTTAAAAAACAAAAATTATTGTATTGCTACTTTATAAATGTAATTTTTTCTACCAATATGAGTTGTAATGTAAATATCTGATATGTGGCATGTGAGATATGGGACCCATGTGCAAGGATCATTTGACCCTCCTCCCCCACCCACAAAGGGGTCAGACTGGAAACTGCTAAGCTCACTCCTCAGCCTGAGTCTGTGCTGCTGTGGGGTGCACTGTGTTTCCCAACAGGAAGCAGGTGTGGGCCTCTCCCAGGGAGGAATTTGTACCCGGGGGGTGGGGGTGGGGGTGTAGGTGGGAGCTCTATGGGAGACCTGCACTGACCAGCAGAGGTGAGGAGAGCCTGTGCTTATCAGGCTGATAAAGCCTCCTATCATTTTGCTTTTTTATTGCTCTCCCTTTTAGAAGGCACAGCATGCACTCTGAAGTCATTCTGAATATCAGTAACCCTCATCCCAAACCTCACCCTAAATCATGGTAACTCCCTTGTCACAGATCCAGCTGGGTGAAGGAGTGGGGAGCAGGAAGCAGAAGGCTGCACTGGAGATTCTGGATCTCTAAGCAGGTGTGTGTAGAGGATCCCACAGACGGAGAAACCACAGACAGAGAAACCACAGACAGAGAAACCACAGATGGAGAAGGCATGGACATTTGAAATTTGTACCTAGGGACTTAGGCCTGCAAATGCCCACCCCATGGACTGCTGTATCTCCCTTGGGATTTTTTCCACTGTCTTTTGCTTTTCATTTTTTTCCTTTTCAGTTTGATTTCATTTCATTTGAAATTTTAACTTTCCTTTTTTATTTCTTTCGTTTCTTTGTTTTGTTTTGAGACAGGGTTTCTTTGTGTAGTTTTGCACCTTTCCTGGAACTCACTTTGGAGACCAGGCTGGCCTTGAATTTACAAAGATCCTCTTGCCTCTGACTCCCAAGTGCTGGGATTAAAGGCATGAGCTACCACCGCCTGGCATTCTTTTTTATTTCTTCAATGACACATTCATCTTTCAAAAGTTTATAGTTCAATCTCAATGAGACTGTGTGTATTCTGTACTTTCTTTTGCTATGAGTAGGAAACTTTATCCCATTGTAATTAAATAGTACAAATTATTTCAATTTTCTATATTTGACAAAATGTGCTTTGTATCCTAGTATATGACCTATTTTGTAGAAAGTGCCAGGAGCTGCTGAAAACAATGTGTATTCTGTAGTGTTTGGATGGAATTTTATATAGGTAGCTGTTAAGTCCATTTGATCTATGATATCATTTAAATCATACTTTTCTATTTCTGTGTGGCTTTCTTAAGTGTCCATCTCCTATTCTTCCCTCTTCCATTCTGCACCCACACTAGTGCAAGCTCCCACTGAGATCAAACTTAGAGACATTTCTATCTACCTGACAAACAAACACTTTCAGACCCTGTTGTTTCCAACACTGGGACTCTCTGGGCTCTCAGAACTGATGATAAAGCTGAGATACTGGCCCATGAACAGGAGTTTCAGAATCCTAGGGGACCTTTCCTGGATACAGAAAGAGTACAAGGTAAAGATCCTGAACAGACCACTATGAATTCCTGGATGAGCAATCTCAGACTTTAGGACACCTGAGGACTGGCTAATCTTGGCTCCTTCTGTCCAGCCCCCAAGTCTAGTGCACCCACAGCCCAAAACAGTAGACTTTTCTCTTTAGTGGTTTGCAGTGTTCCCACTGGCATGGTACAGCCATGGTTTCACTTGCCTCTTCCAATCAGTAATGAATTCTACAGATTCAGTGTCTCCATCCAATACTCTCTCTGTTCCAGACAGTATTTTTGTGTTTTTAGCCCCCTACTAGGAAAAGATATACTCCCCCTTCTTCTCTCTCTTCTCTCTTTCCAACCTAAGGAATGACTGGGCTATGTAAGATCCCTCAAGTTGAAAATTACACAAGCAGTTTATTTCTATTACCTGGACTACCTGATGTGTCCTCTTAATCCTGGGAAGCTGTGTAGCATGACTTGGGGGAAGGTGCCCGTGTGCTCTGTCACCCAGTGAGACATCTCTCAGAAGCCTTTTGTGGATGATGATGGAGACCATAGTAAATATGTACAATGAAAAAGAGCCTCAAATCTGTGTATATTGGACAGTTGTATGTACATATTCATTTGAAAGAGAGAGAGAGACAGAGACAGAGATTGAGACAGAGACAGAGAGAAACTAAAAGTTCAAAGATATGGTCTAGACATAGAAGCAGGTAGTCTCATTGCAGATCTTCAACTCTCCATCTTCTCCTCTAAATCCAGTCTCTTCAGCCTCATCCCCAGGTCTGCACCAGAACACCAGCCACAGCCTCCCTTCCTCCTCCTGGACCCATCTCCAGGGATCCCACAGATCTTCCCTTCTTAATGTTCCTACCTCCACCTATTGCTTTGTTTCTCTCTCCAAATGCAGCAGGCACTCCCTGGGAACCCACAGGCCACTTAGACCAGGGAAATAAGTAAGGTTATTGCAGATCTTCACCTCTCCCTCCATTCCTCCAAATCCAATCCCCCAGTGTAATCCTCAGCACTGTAGTAGGGCTGCTGTAGTTTCATCCCGCTCACTGCCCCCATTCCTGATGGACTAACTCAAAAACACTGCTTTCCTCACTCTTTTGAACACCTTCAGATGTCCCCCCACCTCAAGTGCATCTCAATTCCTAAGTTTCAGCTCCCAGTCCTCACAAACACATTTTGCCTCAAACTCCCAGTGGCCAAACCTATTGAGTCCCGAAAGAATTCTCTGTGGCAACACACAGATTACACACTCTCCTATGAATCAGAGAAGGCAACAGAAACCAAGGGAAAAAATGTCCACCCAACAGAGAAAAGACAAGATGTCAGCACTAAGAACTGTAATTTTTCCAAACCCAGATGCCTAGATGCCAGTGTAAAAACAGAATCAACAACAGCCAGGATAAGATGTCTCCACCAGAGCCTAGCAACCCTACTACAGCAGGCTCTGAATATTTCAACATAGCTGAAGCACATGAAAAATAGTCTTCACAAATATGATAGAGGTCCGTAAAGGAGAAATCAATAGATCCCTTAAAGAAATGTATGGAAACACAAATAAACAGTGGAAAGAAATGAATAAAAGATGCTAAGACATGAAAGTGGAAAGAGAATCAATAAAGAAACACAAACTGAGAAAGATGTGGAAATGAAAAATTAGGAATTGACCATAGTCCACAGTCAAGCTTCACCAACAGAATACAAGCAATGGAAGACAGAATCTCACACATTGAAGACACAATAGGTGAAATGGATACATGATTAAAGGAAAGATTAAATCTAAAAATCTCCTGGCACAAAACTTGTAGGAAATCTGGGACACTATGGAAAGACTAAATCTAAAAATAATAAGATCAGAGGAAGGAGAAGATACCCAGGGCAAAGACACAGATAATGAATTCAACAAAACCATAGAAGGAAATTTCCATAACTTAAGAAGATGCCTATCAAGATCCAAGAGGCATACAAACCACCAAATAGACTGGAACAGAAAAGAAGTTCCCCTCAGCACATAGTAAAACAAAACAAAACAAAACAAACAAATAAAAAAAACCCAAAACACTGAATGTGTAGAGCAAAGTGAGACTATTAAAAGCCAAACAGGCAAAAGACCAAGTAATATATCAAGGTAGACCTATTAGAAATACACTTGACTTCTCAATGGAGACTTTAAAAACCAGAAGGGCCTAGGCAGATGTGCTGTAGAGAGTCTGAGACTACAGAGGCCAACCCATATTACTATACCTAGAAAAACTTTCTATCACCATAGATGGAGAAAATGAGACATGCCATGATAAAACCAAATTTAAACAACATCTGTCTACAAAGCCATCCCTAAGGAAGGTGTTAGAAGAAAAACTTCAACCTAAAGAGGACAAATATATTCAGGAAATACAGAGATTAAGTAATCCAGGCAACAAATAGACCAGGAAAGTCAAAAGAAGACACACACATAACACACACACACACACACACACACACACACACACACACACACACACAGCATTACTACCACCAGCAACAACAACACCACCACCACCAACAACAACATCAACAAAATAACAGGAATAAACAATCATTGGTCACTGCTGTCTCTCAACATCAGCAGTTTCAATTCCCCAACAAAAAGACACAGATGAACAGAATGATGGGAAAACAGTATCCATTCTTCTGCTGCATCCAAAAACTACACCCTAATATCAAGGCTAAATATCAACTTCAGATAAAATGTTAGAAAAAGTTTTCCAAACAAATAGATCTAAGAAGCAAGCTGTTATGGCCATTTTAATAACCAGCAAAGCAGAGTTCAAATCAAAATGAATCAGAAGAAATACAGAAACTGCATACTCATCAAAGGAAAAACTCACCAGGAGAACATTTCAATTCTTAGCATCTATGCCCCAAACACCAGGACACTCAGGGTTGAAGAAGAAGCACTAATATAGCTGAAATCACATACTGACCCTCACACACTGATGGTGGGAGACTTAAAAACCCATTCTGGAAAATGGACAGACCATACAGACAACATTTTCCTTAAACACAAAGAATATACCTTCTTCTCAGCACCTCATGACTTTCTCCATAACTGACCACATTTGGACACAAAGCAAGTCTCAAAAAATAGAAAAAAAATTGAAATAATGCCCTGAATCCTATCTGACCTCCATGGATTAAAGCTGGATATTAACAACAGAAACAAAGAAACCAAACAACTCTCTACTGAATGTAAAAAGGGTCAAGACAGAATTCAGAAAGAAATTCAGAACTTATGGGACACAATAAAGGCAACTTCATGGCACTAAATAACTACACACAAAAACTGGAGCATCTCACACTAGTAACTCAGCAGAACACTTGAAAGCTCTAGAACAAAAAGAAGTCACATCAAAAGGAGTAGATGGCAAGAATTAATTTAACAGTATATGGATGAAATCAATAATATAGAAAAACAATACAAAGAATCAATGAAACAAAGAATTAATTCTTGAGACAATCAATAAGATTGACAAACTTTTATCCAAAAGACCAAAAGGGGGCTGTAGAAGATCCATATTAACAAAATTAGAAATAAAAAGAGGGATATAACAATAAATACTAGAGAAATTCAGAGAATCATAAGACCATGCTTTAAAAACCTGCACTTCATCAAACTGGAAATTCTGAAGTTCATGGATAATTTTCTCCATACATACCACTTAAAAAGTTATATCAAGATCAGATAAGCAATTTATATAGACCTTTAACCCCTAGAGAAATAAAAGTGTCATTAAAAGGCTCCCAATCAAAAGAAGTCCAAGGCTAGATGGTTTTAGTGCAGAATACTACCAGACTTTCAAAGAATAGTTAATGTCAATACTCACTGTATTATTTCACAAAATAGAAACAAAAGGGACATTATTAAATTCATTTTAAAAAGCTGCAATTACCCTGATACCCAAACCACAATTTTTCCAAAAAACATAGATGCAAAAATACTCAATAAGATATTTACAAACTGAATCTAAGATCCATCAATAAGATCATCCACTATGATCAAATAGGCTCCATCCCAGAGATGCAGGGATGGTCCAACATAGGTAATTGATAAATATAGTCCACCATATAAATGAACTGAAAGAAAAAACACATGATCATCTCCATGGATGCAGAAAAGGCCTTTAATAAAAGCCAATACTCCTTCATGTTAAAAGTTTGAAGGGATTATATACATACCTCAACATAATAAAGGCAATTTCCAGCAAATCCATAGCCAACACCAACCTAAATGGAGAGAAATTCAAAGCAATTCCACTAAAATCAGGAATAGGACAAGGATGTCCACTCTCTCCATTTCTATTCAATATAGACTGGAATTCTAAGCTTGAGCAATAAGACAACTGAAAGAGATCAAAGGGATACAAATTGGAAAGGAAGAAGTCAAAGTGTCTTTATGTGCAGATGGAATGACAGTATACATAAGTGACCTGAAAAATTCTACTAGAAAATTCCTATAGCTGATAAATATTTTTATCAAAGTAGCTGGATACAAAATTAACTCACAAAAATCAGTCACCCTCCTATATATAAAAGATAAATGGACTGAGAAATTAGGGAAATATCTTTTACAATAGCCTCAAATAATATAAAAATCACTTGAGGAAACTCTAAGCACTTTTTATAACATTCTAAGATTTTTATGATTAAAAACTTCAAGTCATGGAAGAAAAAAACTGAAGACCATATCAGAAGATGGGAAGATCTTCCATGATCAGGGCGCAGTAAAATTGATATAGTAAAAATGACCATCCTCCAAACATGGCTCTACAGATCAATGCAACTCCCTCCAAAACTCCAACATAATTTCTAGCTTCATATGGAAGCACAAAACATCCAGGATAGCTAAAACAATCTTGAATAATAAAAGAAATGCCTTAAAAAAGTCATTCCATTCGTTTGGCTATTTGAACCCTTGGGCTTACACAGGGACACTTTGCTCAGTCTGGAAGGAGGTGACAGGACCTGCCTGTACTGAATCCACCAGGTTTAAATGAATCCCCAGGGGTGCCTTGATCCTGGAGGACATGGGAATGGAGGGGAGGGGCTGGGGAGAAGGTGGGGGTGCAGGCGGGAGGGGGGAGGACAGGGGAACCCATGGCTGATGTATAAAATTTAAAACACATAATAATAAAGAAAAAAATCATTCCAGATTTCAAATAGTGCTGCAAAACTGTAATAAAAATAGCATGGTATTGGCATGACAACAAGACACATTGATCAATGGAACCCAACTGAAGACCAAGACGTAAGTCCACACATCTATGGACACCTGATTTCTGACAAAGAGACCAGAAGTGCACACTGGAGAGAAGACAGCATCTTCAACAAATGGTGCTGGTCAAACTGGAGCCTGCATGTAGAAGAATACAGACAGATCTATACTGACTTCCTGAAGTAAACACAACTCCCAATGCATCAGAGACCTCTACCTAAAAGGAGATGCACTGAACCTGATAGAAGGGAAAGTGGGCAATGACCCTGAATGAATTGGCAGAGGAAAGGATTTTCTGAACAGAACACCTTTAGCACAGGTACTAAGATCAACAAGTAATAAATAGGACCTCATGAAATTAATAAGCTTCTGCACACACAGGTACAGATCTAAGCAGAATTCTCAATAGAGGAAACTCAAATGGCTGAGAAACACCTAAAGAAATGTTTAACATCCTTAGCCATCAGGGAAATGCAAATCAATACATTTCACCTTACACATGTCAGAATGACCAAGATCAAGAAGTGACAGTTTATGCTGGCAAGGATGTAAAGAAAGAGGAACACTCCTCTATTGCTGGTGGGAGTGCAAACTTGTACAACTGCTATGGAAATCAGCATGGCAATTTCTGGGGAATATGAGAATTGGTTTCCCTCAAGATCCAGCTCTGCCACTTCTGGGCATATACCCAAAGCCTGACAACTTCTTTAAATGCTCACTACATGTTTCATGACTTAGCAAATTTGTTCTAGATTATAAATCCAAAATCTGAATACATGTGATCACATGAATCATGTGTGAGACTATCTGTACAGCTTTATTAAAAACCAAACCTAGGATGGAAGGCCTATACCTATAATGCAACCTCTTAGGAAGCAAAGGCAGTGAGGTCATGAGTTCAGGGCTAACCTGGGCTACATTGAGACCTTGTCCCCCAAAAGAAGAGTAAATAAACAAGTGCAATAGTTGTGCATAGATTAAATGGATAGAACATGTTATGTGCACACTTGGATGGCATTCCACAATAAAACAAAACAAAAACATTATGTAAAGTGACATAGCCAGTCAGAACATTCTACTTATGTTGCATTGGAGACAAGCTCTAATATTGCAAGATAATGTCTTGTTGCTTTGAAGCAGGATCAAAACTAATGAATTACAGCAAAGGGGCCCAAGGAAAGCCTTTGGTGGGGGAGTGAAGTCTGTTCTATATCTGATGTGGTGGGAGTTGCATGCTTTGAAATTTTCTCAGACTTACTAAACCATACACCTAAAATAGATTAATTTAATTGCATTTAAACAATCCACATTAGTTAGAGGGTATAGTTCATGGGTAGAGCACTTGCCTAACATGCACAAGCCTTAATCAAGATCAATCTGTAGCCCCATAAAAAACAATCCACATTCAAGCTACTAAAAATGAGATAATTATTAAAAGTCTAAAACACATTCTGACTCCCTGTTGGAAGTTTAGTGTGTATGTACAGAACTGAAAAGCAGAGACAAGCTAGCAGTAGGCAAATCAATAAATGCTCTACATATAGAATGGAAACAGTGTAAGTTGGGGGATTTGGCTCAGTGGTAGAGCACTTGCCTAGTAAGTGCAAGGCCTTGGGTTTAATTGTCAGCTCAAAAAAATAAAATAAAATAAAAATAAAAAGGCCAGCCAGTGTTGGCACACACCCTTAATCTCAGCACTTGGGAGGCAGAGGGAGTTGGATCTCTGTGAGTTCTAGGCCAGCCTGGGCTACCAAATGAGTTCCAGGAAAGGTGCAAAGCTACACAGGGAAACCCGGTCTTAAAAAAAAAAAAAAAAAAAAAAGATGAAGAAGGAGACTGGAAACAACCTGAATGGTCAGTCTCACTAATATGAAAATCTTCCCTGTGTCCAGTTCAGATCAGCAGGGACCTGATGTTGTCCTTGGGATGCCATTGTTTACACATTCTACCAGGAAAGGGCACAAGATATAATCCTTGAGACCTCCAGCCAGAGACCTGTTTCTTACAACACAACAAATCCATGGCTAGCTGGACCCTGAAATTATCAATCTACAAAACTATAATTTGTTACTGTTTATAACTTATTGAGGTTATGCTTTTTGTTTTGTTCTGAGATGTGGATCTTGTTATCTTGCCCTGGGCTTATGTAATCTTCCTGTCTCAGCCTCCAAACATCTGAGGGCACAAACACTAAGAGCCTAATTTGTAGTTTATTATCTACTGGGAACAGCCTTGTGACTTATGAAGGCCACAGGGCTTAGGGAAATCAGGTTTTCTATTAGCAACTGACAAATATGAAAAAACATGAACTTGCTGAGAGAGGACCTGGGATTTCCTGTAGTCAACATTGTCTGAAGCTTCTGCCTCATTTGAAGAATGTCTGAGGCTTGGAAAGAGAGAGAGAGAGAGAGGATGGGGAAAGGATGATGGGAGGGAGCAAGGAAGGAAGGAAGAAAGAGTGGAAGGAAGAAGCCTAATCACAGTGAAGTGTTAAATAAGACGGGGACTTTCAGGCTCACACATCCATATGGTTACAAGAGTATTTATTGAGTCTAATAAAATGTGTCCAGAAGGATAAGGAGTAACACATAGAGGATTTGTCATATGTGACCGAAAGTGCAAATGCTGAGGTTAGAAATGCTTCTGTGAGTGTTGAAACAAATGAAGATAAATCAATGGAATTTGTAACCTGAGGAAGACCCCATCTTACTTTATTCCATAAACCTTTCTTGTCACAGGACACTAAAGCTCTGCATGCTTGACCTGAGCCCCCTTTATCTCCTGGATCTTCTGGGGCAGAGTCTTGGTCCAGAACTGCAGCTTTGTGGCCTTCAGGGCTCGGCCCACAGCAGGATGGATGTCCAGCTGCAGGTACTGCTCATCATGGGCCAACTCGGGCCAGTATGGTAGACCCACACTGTTTGGGTTGCTGTGGATAGGTCACCAAGAGGGAAGGATAAGGTCACTCTCACCCAAGACTTTGTCCCATGATTTGGGTCAGAGCAGTGGATGAGTGGGCTAAGGGTCAGAGGATAAAGAAAAACTAGTCTACTGATAAAGAATACAAGTGTCACATATTGGACACATATTAGAGCCTGATCCATGTGAAATAAGTTAAGCTGTCTAGTTTTGTCTCTCCCTCTCAGAAGGAAAATATAAAGAAAAGTATCACAATACGATGACTCACCCACTAGGTTTCTGTGGGATGAGCAGTAACTAAAGCTGGAAGGTATCTGCCTATGTGTGCCCTGGGCTGGAGAAGACTATGGTAGAATTAAGGACCTACATGTGCTAATGAGGCACACCCACATGGGAACCCTGGATGAAGACCAAGACAAAAGGAGTTTGAGGGAAGGGCATATTCTCACCCATGTCTTGCAAAGTTGGCCCAGTACTTCATCATCCTCCTGTTCAGCAGCTTCTCCTCCACAGTGAAGTCAGCTGCAGACAGAAGGAGACAAGGACCCAAGACCTAGCTACCTCATGCACATGCCAACTCATGCTCTACTATAGCAACTGTATCCCAAACTTGAATGTGAGGCCTGGTATATACTCTTCCATCAGCACTCAGAATCCAGGGTCCATCCAAGCCTCTACCTGAATTCTCACAGGATCACTCCTACCCCAGTGTGCTCTCATTCCTTTTAGCACAAGCTGGACTAGGAAGGTTCCTATTCTAACCCTGGTGGACTTTTTGTTTGTTTTTTGTCTTATTTTTTTTTTCAGCTTAGAAATGTTGAACATTTGCCCCTGTTCTCTCCCAGAGCCTCAGTTTCCTCAGCTGGACTGAGAATTCAGAAATCCCTCAAGAACTCACCTTGGGCTCCATTCAGCTCAAGGAAAACAAGGAACACTTACCTTTCGTGCCCCAGAAGTAGGAGCCAAAGACAAAGGCTAGGTGATCACCATGGTCAGCTCTTACATGGGATGGCCTGACAAACTTGATAAAACTTGGTTGGTGCTGGAACTCATAGAAGTAGACTGGAGCATGGGAACCTGGGAGTGAAGACACACATTGACATAATTTCTCTCATGGAGCTTTTTGCCCAACCTTTCCTGTAATGTTATCTGGAACCACAGATTAGTGGTGAGCTCCAGGCTGGAGAACTGACTATGGGAAACCTTTTGTTAAAGAGTGACCCTGGCATTCCCAGATGAGTAGCTGTGACAAGACACCAAGTGTAACTAACACATTCCCTCCTCTGGACCTGGATAAGATGCCATTCATTTACTCTAGACATAAGTATTTACTGTAGTAAGTGTATTCAGGTGCCTGGTATCAGAGACCTGGTGAAGACTTGGGTGAGGCATGATACTACAGAGCTCATTTAGGACCAACATTTCTGAGCTCCTCATGCCCTTGGTCTTGTTAAAGATGTACTCACGCTGAAAATGTGCTACTTGGAGTGCAGGGATCACAAACATGAAGTCCTCCATCAACTCCATGAACTGTGCTTGGAGCGTCTGGGGGTCCTCAGTGTCCCCCATGTACTCTTCCATTAGCAGGTCACTACATTCAGGAGGCAGCATCTACACCAGAAGGAATCAGGAAGAGCGATGTAGGGAGGGCCCCAGAATATGTAGGCAGCAACCTCCTTGTAAAGAATGTGGCCAGTGACAAGACAGGATATAGAGGGAAAGGTATGAGCTTTGGGTGAGCCCACACAGAAACACACACATACACTATCACTTATTTCTGAGCCTGCCATCTGTGAAGAATATATGGGAATACTCTCTGTTAGGACAGGATTCCACATTGCTCACCATCTGTGCTGCTGTGCTCTTCAGAATAGCTGGCAGGGTCTCTCTGGTTATATTCTTTATGACATGATCAAGGCCCTTCAACTAGGAGGCAGAGGAGAGTCTTAAGGATGGGTTGGATCTAGATAAAAGTATCTCTGAGGTCCCACCACCCACCATTTGAGTTTAGATTCCCAGAAGCTTAGAACTAGGTCTCACCATAGGGATTCCCCAGCCACACTCATCACTGTCGATACCAATAATGCTAGGGACAGGGTGAAAATCCACAGAGGCCAACAGTTCTTGAGGGTGCCTAGGTAGGAACATCCCATCCACCACACCAGGGATCATAACGAAGACCTATGGGGCATTAAGGGTCAGTGCTGAAGATCAACCAAATAAATATTCTGATACCCACTGAATATCTACAGCATTTTCCTATTTTCTATCTCATATCAGGGTGCTATGCTCACTGCAGAAGAAAGGGTTGCCATCCAAATTAGCCTTTCTTGTTCTTTTTTGTACACAGCACTAGAGGACATCTAACCAAAGAGACAAGTTAACTAGTTTGAGTAGCAAGTACTGGCAATCCCACATCCTGGTGACCAGGTCCTCCAAGCCACACAATTCTCCAAACCTGGTTGATAGCCAGAATTTCTGCTTCACTCTTGTCTCGTAGGCAGTGTACCAGGGCCTCTGAATCCTTGGCTTCACATCCAGATAGTTTGGCCACCGTCTGTGAAAAGCACAGGTAATGGTTGTCTCATCCCTCTGAGAATGGAGCAGAGTTTCCTTGATTCCAGTAGATGTCATTCCCTCAAAGACCACATCCTACTGTTTGTTGTGTATGAAAGACTTAAATGGAAGTGTTCACATTTTGAATTGCCCAGAGGTGACAACAGGGAAAGGGACCATTCTACTTGCATATTTGTTTTGTTGTTGTTTTGTTTTTTTGTGCATGGCATTCATATGTGACAATGGGTATGGTATGTCATGTTTTGCCTGTGAAGGACAGAGAACACCCTCAGGGGCGTTACCCCTTGTTTGCATTTGTCTACACTGGCTTAGCTGAATTATGACCTTCCAGGGAGTCTATTGTCTCTGCTTACCATCTGTGCACAGGAACACTGGGTTTACTGACACATATTACCATCTCTAGCCTTATGTGGGCTCTAGGGATTTGAACTTAGGACCTCATACTTGCATAGCAAGTATTAATACCAGCTGACTATTTCCCTCAATCCATGTGTCCCAGTTAGATTTGTTTATTTTTTTGTCAAGTTGGCACAAGCCAGGACAGCTGGAAAAAGGAATTTCAACTGCAAAAATGCCTGTATCAGATTGATCCATAGGTGAGCCCAGGCTTTTTCCTTAAAAGTGACTTATGTAGCAGGGCCCATACCATTGTGGGCAGTGCCATTCATAGGCAGGTGTCCTGGGCCATATAAGAAAACAAACTGAGGAAGTCATGGGTAACAAGTCAGCAAGGAGTGTTCCTCACGGGCATCAGCTTGAGTTTTTGTCTCCAGGTTTCTTTGTGAGCTCCTACTCTGACTTCCCTTCAAGTTGGACTATAAACTATAAGCTGAAATACAACTTTTTCTTACCACATAGCTATTGGCCATGGTCTTTATCACAGCAATAAAAAGCAAACTTGAAACCATGCACATGTATCTTTGCCAATGATGGCAGCCACGGTGCATAGCTTTTCTGTGTATATCACACTCAGCAAACATAAACCAGAGAGGGGTGGATTCTAAATTTTATGCCTTTTAGAAATTAATGGAATGAAGCTATTTCCCATGATCCTTATTCCCCAATTAACATAATACCAGAGTACTACAGGCAAGGACTGAAGCAGCAAAGGGCTGGTAGTGTAGAGTGCACTCACTGTGTAGACCACCTCAGATGTGTCAGAGATAAGGTCAGGCAGCAGGGCCACTCCACTCTGCATAATGGCTCCATGGAAGAGTCCTTTGGACATGGGGGACACAACAAGTGAAGACACACTTGTGCCTCCTGCTGATGCGCCAAAAATAGTGACCTTGCCAGGATTGCCTCCAAAATAGGCGATATTCTGCTGTACCCAGTGTAGGGCAGCCACTTGGTCCAGGTAGCCCCAGTTGCCTCTGGCGTGCTGGTCTCCAGTGCTAAGAAGTAGCAGGAGCAGGAATCACAGATCTGTCCATGTTCTACTGAGACCACATTGTCCAGCTCAGTCCCAAAATTACCTGAAGAAGCCAAGGATACCCAAACGATACTGGATAGCAACCATTACTATTTCTTCAGTAGCTGCCAGTTTGGATACATCATTCATGGAAGCTGTTCCCATAACAAGTGCACCACCATGGATCCATACCATCACCTGGAGATATCAACACAGATCTCAGCAGGACCACACCCAGACCAGCTGCCTATTAGATTATAAATGTCTTTGATCTGTGCAGGTCGACTTACATACAGATCTCCTCATGATTTCAGGACATGCTCCACAGATGATTGCTCCAGGCCTATAAGCACATTTCCATTCCCACTTCCCCAAACAGAAAATCTCAGCATTAATTAGTGGATCTAGATCACAAGTAATGTGATCATGACTCTTAGACCCATCAAAGTAGAGCAAATAGGAATGTCTTGAAGAGTGTCTTTCTTGATTACTATTTAGAAGAGTCATCAGATCCCATTGGCACAACACATAACCTGCAGCTAGAAATTTTGGTGATGTCAATATACAACCCTTGAGCACTTTCTAGAGTGGGTCTGCCAGGTTCAAGTTGGTAGAAGAATTCCTGGTTTAATCAATGACCTAGAGCCTCTTACCTTTAGAATCCCAGTGCTCTGTGTCACACACCCAGGTTTAAGCAGTTCACCATGGCTGGGGTGACCTTCTTGAACCCAATAAGGTAAGACTATTAATCAGGGTCTAAATTACAGTGTTCAGAATTACTTTGTCCCTTCCAATCTTTCTGAGACAGAAAATTCCTCTTCCCAAGCTAACCACAGTTCAAGACACTCACAGGTAAGTTAGAGCCTTCATGGGCATGAGCTGGTGTATAGATGTTGAGATACAGGCAGTCCTCGGACATAGAAGTGGGAGGCACGATCAGATTCATCTTCTTTGCCATCTCATTATCCATCAAATCAGTCTGCAGACACCTGGTGAAAATGGAAGACAGTTAGTTCAGGATATGTAATAATCAAACCTAAGTCTTAATTTGCACATTCTCTCAGCCACCTTCAGCTACTGCTTTCCATGATGACCTGATAACATATGATACCTCTCTAAAGTCCCTTCCCACCAAGGCAGAGTCCACCAGCTCTGTAGAAACGCTAATAGAGCAGGACTTTCAGGGAGACCTCTGGTCAGATAGTAATATCCTGAGTGCTAGTTGATGGGGACTTCTGGCAGTCTCTATGAAAATGATTGCCTTCCTGTACTATCATCCATCACTTCTATACTATTCAATTCCTGGTGTAGCAATTAGTTTTGACTGTTGACTTGACACAATGTAGAATCTACTGGGAAAATAATCTTAATAAGGGATTGTCTAGATCAGTGAATTACAACTTTACAAATTCTTTAACACTTTAACAAAGTTCCTCATGTTGTGGAGACCTCAAATGATCTACTTTGTTGCTACTTCATAACTTTAATTTTGCCATATTATGAATAGTGATATAAATATATGATATACATGATATCTGATATTAGACCTCTGTGGGATAGCACCCACCGGCTGAGTACCACTGGCCTAGATCCTGTTGGTCTCTAAGCATGTCTGTGGCAAATTATCTCGATTATGTAAATTGAGATAAGAACACTTGTCTAGTGTAGGAGGTACCATTCCCTAGGAAGTGGCTTCTGAATTGTATAAGAATGGAAAGAGTAAGTGAAGCATTAGCAAGAATGCTTATGTCTGTAATGATAGGTAAGTAAAGCCTTTATGTCCAGCTTTAAGTGAAATGCACAGTAAAGTCTTTGAGTCTGAATTTGAGAGAACTGTTTCAGCAAAGCCATTGCTATGTTTGAGTTAATCAGTAGAGGCTCAGAAATTGTTTTGGGACTGTTTAAGCCTTGAAGAAATGTTTCTCTGGAGAGTCTGTGCTTGGTGCTATTTGAGAACTTGGAGCTACACTGACCTTGGTGAGGACAATCCTGGCATTCTTAATTTTGATAACAGCTTGCTATAATCAAAGGAGACTGAGATGTGTGTGGGTTGTCTGCTCTCACAAGCAGCAAGACCAAGATGACTTTGGTAGTTGGAACCTTTCCCAACCCCAATTAACATATTGCATATTTGAATGAGATAATTGGAGTGAAGTAACTGAGTGTCAGTCTTTTCCAAAATGCTGTACCCCTCTGCTCCTTCAGAAAATGAAGGCTTGGCATCTTAGTGATCTTCTTTCCCCACTGCAGCACCTATGACCCAACATCAAACAAGATGTGTCCTTTAGGCTCTGATCCTTATTGGGGATGTGATGTGATCATCTCTTTTGAATTTCTGCCCCTGTGGTTTCCTATCTATGGTTGATTATAACCTGTAATTGTGACCCACAGTAAAATCTACCTTCACTACATTGCTCTTGTAAGGGTACTTTATCACAGCAACAGGAAACAAATTAAGACACTTGGGTATTGGAGTTCTGTGCACACATAGGAACTACAGGGATGAATGGACAATAATACTATAGGGTAGGGAGACATTCTCCATCTCACTCCAGACTCTCAAGGTACCTCCTTCTTCCACATAGTCTCCAGATGAAAGCAAGTGTACTTGTTCCTTAGTCAACGACACATGGACAATGGATGGTCACAGTGACTGTGAAGAATGGTCTTAGTCTCTCTCCTCACAGCAGTACCTGCAGCTAAATCCCTACAGGTGTCAAGCTGTGATCCATGAGCCTAGCACAGTTGTTCTTCTCTAATCCTAAACACATTCATTGGAAACATGCCTGGGAGACTGCCCTCAGTACAGACTGAAGCTGCTGTAGAGCTGAGATGGAGGAGGCACTGCATTGTGGCCTAGAGCTCAGGCTGGAAGTCCCCTGGGCCCCAGAACTTACTTGGCTGGATGGGAGGTCCCATCTCTCACACCACTCCATGGCTCAGGAGGTTCAGGGGGTGCAAAGCGCAGTGGTCCTACAGGTGGCTTGGCAAAGGGAATTCCCAGGAAAGTATAGACACCAACATCACTGTCTTTCACATGGACAAGACTTCCTCTCACTTGCCCTGTGTGTGTGTTCCTGATGGGGCTGGATGAGTCCTGGCCTGTAAGTGGAGAGATGTCATCAATTGTGATTCTTGGGAATTCCTACCTCATTTTCACTGTGGTACATGGGGAATATTAGCCCAGTCCTCAAGGTTAAGTTGTGAGATGTGGAAATGAGTTCATCTGGATTACCTAGAGCTTTAAACCTTGTCCATTGGCCCTCTTAAAAATTGACAGGACACTTCCCTAGTCAACAAAATGACAGACTCAGAGCCACTTTGAATTATTAAGGAAATATTGTCATTATCCACGGTCAGAAGGAGCTCTAGTCACAACCACACACAGAGGTGGGATATGTCCCCGTTACTCTTCTGTCCATGCTGGCTCCTCAGTGCATGGTATCCTTACACAGCTCTGTCTGTGCATGTACCACAGGGTCTATCATGTGGTCTCTGGTTGGGGCATTAGGGGGTCCACAAACCCATACTTTCATCTGTCATCTCCACCAGCTCCTCCCTCCCTGGTGCTTCCCTCCCACAAGCTCAGTCTCTGACTGCAGAACTGGGACAGCTCTGACCCTGGTCCCCTCTGCTCTCTTAGACAGACTCACCATGCACATGGAAGAGGAGAAGCAGGAGCCCAGAGGCCACAGCATACAGCCAGACAGGAAGTCTATGGAGTGGCATGTTTAATTCCAGTCCTAAGTCTGTGCTGCTACAAGATGACACTATAATAACAACAGGAAACAGAACAAGTAGACTTTGCCCAGGCAAGAATTTGTACCTTTCAGGTGCAGGAGTGGAAATTTATCTGAGTTGAGCAAAGTTCTTATTGCAGGAGAACTGATAAGGCAGAAGCCACAGGGAGCCAATAGCCAGCAGGACGGCAAAGCCACCTCTGCTGTTTCTGCTCCTTCCCTGGCCTCTGGGATAGACACAGCATGGCGGCTGAAATCATTCTGTTAGGCCAGGATCCCTGTCCCTGAACATGGAGTCACCATAGTGTAAGGGCAGGAGCTCTAAGTATGATCTTCATCATCAAGACTGCTCTGTGCTGTCGGGACTTATAGAGTAGTAAGTCCACCCTCAGGGTCCCCTGTTCTTATGGTGATCTGCGGATCTGCAAGTCCCCTCCCTATTATGTCATGCTGGTTTCTTTGAAAGACACTGAAATTCTGGCTCCTCTTCCTGTGTGTGCTGCAGTTCAATAACACCTTCAGGTCCTAGTGTAGTGGTTCTCAAACCCTCTAAAGCTGTGACCCTTTAGTACAGTTTTGCATGCCAAAAGAGGCCATGACCCACAAGGTTGAAAAACACAGCCCTAGTGGGCATCAGCAAGAATCATGATTTTGGTGAAGTCCTATGGTTGGCCTTCAAGGCAGTGAATGAAACCTGTAAAATGTAGTAACCTAGGATGACACAGGTTTGTGATATGTAGGGGTATTGGGATCATCAGGGTCAAGAAGGTAGGAGATAGAGCCTTTTAATGACAGAGAAAATGCTTTAGAGAAACAGAGAGACAGACTGAGCACCATTAGTCATCTTTGTATACTGGAATATATTATGAGAGAATGTTTTTAATAGAGGACCTAAAGAAACTTTACGGACAATGATAAAGTCAGAATAAATTAATAATCCAAGAGATTAAGGAGAATGTTTGTGTCACAGAGACCCAAAGAGTTTATGGGGATCTGTGGAAGTTTGAAATAGCCTTCCTTACATGGACAGATACTCAGGGAGACAGGGATAGGATGTTCTTCTCCTGGTCATTTCTGGACCTTCTGATGCTCCCATCCCACTTCCAGGACACAACTCAGAATCATATTCACAAATATATTCACAGATGTCAAGAGGATGCGAACATGAACCTGATAGTATCTCAAGGCTCTACAGGGGAGGTGGGCAGAAACTTCAACCAACTCCAACAACACACAAACACAGAGTCACACACACACACACACACACACACACACACGTACACACACACACACACGTACACACACACACACGTACACACACACACACATGTATACACACACACATACACACACACACACACACAGAGGGAGAGTTACATACAAACACACATACACAAACACACACACACGTACACACACATACACACACACACACGTACACACACACACATGTGCACACATACACACGTACACACACACACACAGAGGGAGAGTTACATACAAACACACATACACACACACACACACACACACACGTACACACACACACACGTACACACACACACACACACACACACACACACACACACACTCACAGCATTGTCTGGACCAGCACTGACATGAGAGCTGTTGCTGAGAGAAGCACAGCTGTGACCTGCACACAACATGGCGGCTGCTGTGGTGGGATCAGGAAATGAGGAGATGACACAAAGTCTCCCACTGACCTAGAAAACCTACATGCTCTCTAAGTGTGGATACTGGGTGAAGATAAGTGTTTGGACACCACGGGTTTGTTAACTCTTCTTTACTTCAGAAAATGTCCTGACTGGATGCTGTGCAGTCTTAAGCAGTCCTGATCCTCTCTGCCTGAGAGTGCAGGGAGGTGTCCAGTGAGATCCTCCTTCTGCTGTGTGTGTCATCTCTACCAGCTCCCACCTTCCCTGCACCTCCTCTCCAACAGCACCATGCTTTCACACTGCAGAATTAGGCAAACCTGATGAGTTGCAACAAGAAAATTTAAGAGTTGCAAATCAGCCTAGTGACTCTTCTGTTGCAGCCCTCCCCCATCTGACCACATGATCAGCATCTTTGGTGCCACCTTTGTGGATGAAGACAGGACATCAGCCACTCAAAGCCACCCAAGAGCAAATTGTTGACAGTTTTCTGAGTCAAATGCTCACCCTGTCCCCTGTGACTTGCTGACTACACACAAGACTTACCAGACAGCATCTTTGTCAGTGTGTTTCACTGAGGGTTTCTGCCTGTGATGCCTACAGAAATGGTCCTGCTTTGAACCTGCCTATACCCACAGTGCTTTATCTTCAAAGAAATTATCACTGTGAAACCCTGTGTAATCGAGGAACATTTCCTTCTTGCTGGAAGTTAAAAAACGGTATTCCAGACTAGGAGTCATTGGTGAAAATCACATTAGATGAACATATGTTTTCTTTTTCTTCTTTTTGTATTTGTTTTAATTTTTGAGACAGAGTATTGTATGTAGTCCAAAGTGGCCTGCTATCTCAGCTTCTCGGATTCTGGGTTCACAGGTGTGTCACAAACCCTGCAGCTATTATAATCTTTCTAGATAATCCTGGGCATTCTCTTTAAGCCTCCACCACTTGATGTTCCCATGGATGACACAGGCCAGGATGAGACAGAAGAAGACAGAACACACTCTCCCCCGCCCCCCTTACAGTTGTCACTGACTCTGAACCTAGGAATCCAAAGAAGGGATATTCCACACAGTAGCCACAAGTGAGTCAGGCAGATCTTTATGCATGGAGAAACCTCCTGACCTCCCTAATCCTGGTGCCCCAAAGCAGGGGCCACAGATGAGGTTAATTTAGTCAGTCTGACTGGGGAGACTCAGAAGAAGTCACAAAGTTTTCACTATCAGGTTGCAGAGGCCCAGCAGGAGGCCAACAAGGTTCACACTAGGAGAGTGTAAGTGCTACACACACACCCTGAGCATGAAGCCATTCTGGCTCAACTTCTGATAAGGGCCTGTGAGTTGCTGATAGGCCCAGAGCACACATGCCTTTTGCTCCTGAATCCAACCTGCCCTTGCCCCAGCATAGTTGCATGATGAAGGAAACCCAGGGACCACTAAGGTTAACTGAGGAATGTGGGACACCAGGAATTTCTGTATGCTCCAATAACTTTACACATTTTGATGGCTGCCAGGCCACTGTTCTGTCTTTGAGGCTGACACACTCAGAGATCTCTGGTAGCATGAATGCATTATATCATTATTATCCACAAGTCCAATAGCAGCCACAACTACAAAATCACTGAGGGAAAAGATCCATCTGTTCCTCTATCCCCTGACCTTCAGGTCAGCACAGCTCAGATCCTCTACTACTGGGCTTCTCAGTGTGGGTGACGTCATTCTGTATCAGTGATGCTTTGCTTGGGAGAAGGTATTCTGTGGGCTTTGGTCTGGGCATTTGGAGTCAGTTCTCTCCTTCTATTTGTGGGTTCTGGGGTTGAAATCTGGCCACCAGCTCAGAGGCAGGAACTTTACCTGCTGAGTCATTGAGAGGCCCTGGTAAGGGAATTTGAGGACACATATTTCCTACAATTTCTTCTGACATGTCTATGAGTTACTCCCTCTCTGTAGTCTCAGCCTTTGGCTCTGCAGAGCTTACCAGTTGAATCTAAGGTTCCCTATGTGCCCTTAAGAATCTCCCCTGAATGAGATGAAGGAGAAGCAGGATCCCATAGGCCACAGCATTTGACAAGTTAGGAAGTTAGTCTGGTGGCATAATGGATGCCTAGGTGTGACTGTGCTACAGTGGAGTGCACTGTGTGTTGTTGACAGGAAGCAGAATGTAGGGACCTTGTTCAGATAGGACTTTGGATCCGAAGTGGAGTAGATGGAGACAGGGACAGGTCACTGATATGTCAAGGTAGAGGTTACAAGAGCTAATGGACAGCAGAGAGGGCCAAGCCACGTATTAATTCCTGCTTCACCTTTGTCCTCTGTGGAAGGACAGATGAGCTCCCAAGGTCCCTCTAGAATACCAGCATCTCTTCCCTTTCACCTGGAATCACTCCCATCACAGTCCTTGCAGTAACAAGCTCAGGGCAGGTGTTGGGGTGGAGAGGAGGCTGCAGAACACTTAAACTGGAAATACCAGGAGGGGTTCTCTAGTAGATGCATGCTCAGTATGTCACAGGTGGAGAACAGAGAACAGGATCCAGCTGTGAGAAAGGTGACATGGATGAAAGAGACCTGCATGTATATGCCCACCACCCTGCAAACTGCTCCCTGCTTTAAGGACTTACAGTTTCCTGAATCCATATTCAGAGTCCTTCATCCATTGAAGTCATGATTTTAAGTCTACACATCACACTCCTTGCTCAAACACAGCTATTTCATTGAAATGCACTATAAACCTGGCACCTCTGAAGTACCTATCCTCCACACAGTCCATGTCCATACTGCCTTATTTTCATGGCCAGCTCCTACACAGATCAAGTTTACAGTCCTTTACCCACTCAACAAATATATTCTTTTAATTTAATTTTTTGTTGATTTTTTTTGTTGTTTTTTAATTAAGAAAATTTTTATTCATTATGCATACCAACCACAGATCCTCCCCTCATCCCTCCTCCCTCCCCCCTCAGGCTTCCTTTCCAGCCCACCCCATCTCCTCCAAAAGGATATGGCCTCCCATGGGGAGTCAGCAAAGCCCAGGACATTCAGCTGAGGCAGGTCCAAGCCCCTCCCACTGCATCAAGGTTGTGCAAAGCATCCCACCATAGGCAATGGGTTCCAATAAGTCAGTTCATACACCAGGGATAGATCCTATTCCCACTGTTAGGGGCCCCTCAAACAGACCAACCTATACAACTGTCCCAACCATGCAGAAGGCCCACTGGAAGCTCCACAGCTGTTGGTCCAAAGTTCATGGGTACCCACAAATTTTACTTTATTTACCTATTAAATTAACATTCTTGTCATTTATTGCTGGAGATTGAGAGAGTATACAGCAGGTGACAACTAGTATTCAATAAGTTGACCCAATAGATGAATAACTCTCTGATGGGAAGCCCCACTTGGTAAGGACCATGGGATCATTGACTGTAAATGCCTGGTTGTTTCTATCTGTAGTTTTTCTCATGCATCATTACTTTTCTTCCCTGAAAAAATAGCTATGGGTATTTTCCCACTGCTTGTGTGTTTATCTCATGAAAATATTCCATCTTTGGGCACACATATAGCTGTGGATGGTCAAGAAGATGATTTCTACTTCAGCTGTATTATTCTGATGAATATAAATCGTACCAGGATTTTTTCATACTCAGACTGATATAGGAAAATAATTGTATTCTCAGCTACTAAGACAACTTTTCACACATTTAGCTAAGATTTCAGAATACATCCAAAAGAAACTAGACACCCCTGCAGAGAATATGGATAGACAAGTTCCCAAGTGTCTGTTGAACTAAAGTCAGGCACACAGAAACTTTAGTAGACATAATTTTCTCAGTAATTGACTCTCTGCACTTACTCTCTACCACTTAAGTTTCAATCAACTAAGTCTTTATTGTTAAGTCCTGAATTTCAATGTCACTCTCTGTCTAGGATCCCTAAGCACTCAGGGATTCCTGCCTGTTTACTCTCCATGCCCGGTCAGCACAACCTACCTAGCCTGAAAGAAACTGTGTGATCAGAATGGCTCTGCCTCTTATTGTTTACTCAAGAAATGCTTTGTGATCCTGAAAATGTAATTCATATTTGTCCAGAGTTTCTGCTGTGGAGACAGAGCTGTATATGTAGGGCAGAAAAGTGTGTATAAAGACGTGTGAAAAAAGTGTGAAGAGATATAGCTGAGTGGGTAGAGAGACATAGAAGATGTAACAGTATATAAGAGAGATGTGTATGTAGGAGACAATATGTGTGAAGGAAGAGATGTGGCTATGTGGTGAGAGAGATGTCTAGATGAGAAGTGCAACTGTGTAAAAGAGGCTTGTGGCTATGTGAAGAATGTGGCTGTGTGGAATGTAACTATGTAGAGACAGAGAGATTTTCAGAGAGAATTTTCCAAGATGAAGTAAAAGAGAAAGTTACTATCAGAAAGTGTATGTTTCCTCATTTACTCCTCAGATAGAAAAGTCTACCCTGATACCCAAACCACACAAAGTTGAAACAAAGAAAGAGAATTACAGACCAATCTCCTGAATGAACATTGATGCACAGATACTCAATAAAATAATGGCTAACCAAATCCAGGATTGTTCAACTTATGAAAATCTGTCAGTGTGATACACCATATAAACAAACAGAAGGAAAAAAACACATGATCATCTCATTAGATGCTGAAAAAGTCTATGACAAAATCTAATACCCCTTATAATAAAGGTCCTAGAGAGATCAGGAATACAAGTAAAATACCTAAACATAGTAAAGGCAATTTACAGCAAGCCGGCAGCCAACATCAAATTAAATGGAGAGAAACTAAAAGCAGTTCCACTAAAATCAAGAACAAGACAAGGCTGTCCCCTCTCCCTATACTTATTCAAAGTGGTATTTGAAGTTCTAGCTAGAGTAATAAAACAACAAAAGGAGATACAGGGGATGCAAATTGGAAAGAAAGAAGTCAGACTTTCACTATTTGCAGACGATATGGTAGTACACATAAGTGACCCAAAAAATTCTACCAGGGAACTCCTACAGCTGATAAACTCCTTCAGTAAGGTGACAGATACAAGATTTACTAAAAAAAAAAAAAAAAAAGTAACCCTCCTATATACAAATGATAAATGGGATAAGAAAGAGAAACATTACTCCTTACAATAGCCACAAATAATATAAAACACCTTGGGATAACTCTAACTAAGCAAGTGAAAGACCTGTATGATAAGAACTTTAAGTCTCTGAAGAAAGACATTGAAGAAGATATCAGAAAATGGAAAGATCTCCCATGCTCATGGATAGGCAGGATTAACATAGTAAAAATCACGATCTTACCAAAAGCAATCTACAGATTCAATGCAATCCCCATCAAAATCCCAACACAATTCTTCACAGACTTAGAAAGAACAATACTCAACTTCATATAGAAAAACAAAAAACCCAAGATAGCTAAAGGAATCCTGTACAATAAAGCAACCTCTGGAGCCATCATGATCCCTGACTTCAAGCTCTACTATAGAGCTATACTAATAAAAACAGCTTGGTACTGGCATAAAAACATACATGTGGACCAATGGAATTAAATTGAAGACCCTGAAATTAATCTGTACACCTATGAACATATGATTTTTGACAAAGAAGCCAAAACTGTATCATGGAAAAAAGAAACCATCTTCAACAAATGGTGCTGGCATAACTGGATGTTAACATGCAGAAGATTGCAAATAGATCCATATCTGTCACCATGCACAAAACTTAAGTCAAAGTGGATCAAAGACCTCAACATAAACCCAGATATACTGAAGGTGATTGAAGACAAAGTGGGAAGTAGCCTTGAACACATTGACACAGGAGACCACTTCCTAAATATAACACCAGTAGCAGAGACACTGAGAGCAACAATTAATAAATGGGATCTCTTGAAACTGAGAAGCTTTTGTAGAACAAAGGACATGGTCAATAAGACAAAATGACAGCCTACAGAATGGAAAAAGGTCTTCACCAACCCCATATCTGACAGAGGGCTGATCTCCAAAATATATAAAGAACTAAAAAAGCTAGACTTCAAAATACTGAACAATCCAATTTAAAAATGGGCTACAGAGCTTAACAGATATTTCTCAACAGAAGAATCTCAAATGGCTGAAAAACATTTAAGGAATTGCTCAACATTCTTAGTCATCAGGGAAATGCAAATCAAAACGACTCTGAGATACCCTCTTACACCTGTCAGAATTGCTAAGATCAAAAACACTGATGACAGCTTATGATGTAGAGGATGTGGAGCAAGGGGAACACTCCTCCACTGTTGGTGGGAATGCAAAATTACACAGCCACTCTGGAAATCAGTATGGTGGTTTCTCAGAAAACTGGGAATCAATCTTCATCAAGACCCAGCTATACTACTCTTGGGCATATACCCAAGGAATGCCTACTTTTACCACAAGGACACTGGCTCAACTATGTTTATATCAGCATTATTTGTAATAGCAAGAACCTGGATACCCCTCAACTGAAGAATGGATTTAAAAAATGTGGCAATATACACAATGGAGTATTACTCAGCAGTAAAAAATAATGTTATCATGAAATTTGCAGGCAAATGGATGGAAGTAGAAAATATCATCCTGAGTGAGGTAACCACTACATGGTATGTACTCACTCATAAATTGATACTAGATGATGTAGGGCAGGGGATGGCCAGACTGCAGCCCATGATTTTGGAGAGGCTAGCTGAAATTGAGGGACACTGGGAGGGACACATGAATAGCCCAGTGAAGTAGAAGTGGATGGGATCTACATGAATGGGCTGGAGGTGGCGGTGGGGTGGCAGAGGGCAAGGAATGGGGGATGTGAAATAGGGAAATGGGAAGGTTGTCGAGCTTGAGCAGGGACAAAATGGGAGAGCAGGGTAAGAGATACAGTGATAGATGAAGACATCATGGGAGTAGGAAGAGGCAGGGTGTCAGGGAAGCTCTCAGGAATCTACAGGGATGACCCCACCTTGGACTGCTGGCAGTGATCTAGGGGGTGCCTGGACTAGTCTACTCTTGTGACCCATCTAGTGAATACCCTAACTGTCATCATAGAGCCTTTATCCAGTGACTGATGGAGGCAGATGTAGGAATCCACAGCCAGGCACAGGCTGAGCTCCAGGAATCCAGTTAATGGGAGTGAGGAGGGATTCCATGGGCAGGAGATGTGGAGATCATTATGGGAAGACATGCAGAGATGACAGGCCACACTGGTCATGGGCCACACCTATGAACTGTGGACTAGGAGCTGTGGAGTCCCCATTAGACTGGACTAGGCCGTCTGGATACAGTAGATGGTTGTTTAGCTCAAACTGTTTGGAGGACACCAGGGCAGGGGGATTGGGATACATCCCTGGTGCATGGGCAGGCTTTTTGGAGCCTGGTGACTATGGTGTGGCATCTTGCACAGCCTTGGTGAGGCAGGGAGGGGCTTGGACCTGTCTAGGCTTGGTATGCTGAGCTCTGCTGACTCCCCAAGGGAGACCTTGATTTGGAGGATGTGGGGATGGGGGGTGGCGTGGGGATGGGGGGTGGCTTGGGAAGGAAGGCTGGGGGGAGGAGGAAGGAGGTGGAATCTATGGATGGTATGTAGGGTGAGTAGAAAAATTCTTAATAAAAAATTAAAACAAAAAGAAAAGTATCTCTCACTGCATTCATGGATTTTTTTTTTTTTTTTGCATACCCTGGAGGTAGTCTTGGAACAGGATCTACCAAAAGCCACCAGTACTTTATTTTTTATACTGACCTGGATCCCCCTCCCTCCTCTGAACCTGTTCTCTCCCCCTTACTTTCACCCCCACCCACTCTTCCTTTGTCTCCATTCAGAAAGGGCCAGGCGTCCCATGGACTCAAGCAAAGCATGGAACTTCAAGTTGAGGCAGGAACAATCTCCTCCCCCTGCATCAAGGTAATCCAGCATGGGGACATGTTCCCAAAGGACAGCTAAAACCTAGGAACTGGTCTGGGATCTCATTGCTAGCAGCTTTGCAAACAGACTAATGTGCACAACTGTCACACACATGCAGAGGGCCTAGTTTGGTAGGCTCCCTAACTGTTGGTCCAGGATTCATGTGCTCCCACAAGCTCAGGTCAGCTGTCTCTGTGGGTTTCCTCTTCATACCTTGACTCCTCTGGCTTGTACGATGCCTCATTCCTTTCTAAAGGAAGACTCCTGGACCTTGGCCCAGTGCTTGCCTGAGGATCTCTGCATCTGCTTCCCCTGAGTCACTGAATAAAGACTGTGATGACAATTAGATTACTCACCAATCAGATTAGAATAGATGGCCAGTGCAGGCACTATAGCTGGAGTCATTGTTATGGATTCCTGGAGATTTCCCTGACACCAGGACTTGTATAATACTTGAGGGACCAGCCTCAATATTATACATCCCAGGGGCTCAGGAGAGAGAACTACTAATGGCGAGGACTATTTTCAGGAAATAGAATCTCAGCACACCAAGTTCCATAGTCCACTTGCTTTAATTCCTCTGGCATAACATCCTATATGCACAGCTTCAGTTCTGTTCCTGTGCCTAGTTCCTTTCTTGCCTGATTTCTCTCTGTTATCTACTGCTCCCTCTTAAGTTCCAT
This sequence comes from Onychomys torridus, assembly GCF_903995425.1. Classification (NCBI taxonomy): domain Eukaryota; kingdom Metazoa; phylum Chordata; class Mammalia; order Rodentia; family Cricetidae; genus Onychomys; species Onychomys torridus. The sequence goes on from NC_050447.1 coordinate 32,165,781, forward strand.
TTTAATTCTCTCATCTTAATTCTGCCTCATCTAGGTCCTTCTCACCTTGTTCTTACCCAGCTAGGACTTTCCCATCTGACTCTTCCTCATCTTGATTTCTGGAGAAGGTATCTGATTCCAGAGAAAGCCTTTCCTGAGGCTATTTTCCAAATTCCTGGAATGTGTATGTCCAGAGAGTGACCAGTCCACACTGTTAGCCCTTCTAGGGGAAAAGTCAATTGTGAAAACTATGAAGGCACACATGATTTTCATAACAGAATACAGCTGATATATAACAAGGCAAGTAACACCAAAAACTCCTTGGGATTTGGCTTCCTCTGGAGGAATTCCCTGATCCCTCCAGGTAGTGACTTTGCCATAACCAGCTGAGTTCTTATGATATATTCCTGAGGCCTGCAGCAACCAGGTTTCTCCCTAACCCTGAAATGTGTCCCCATAAGACATCTCTTTCATTACCCTCCCCACATTCTACCTGCAACCTGCCTCCTGTGTCTAGCCTGCCCAACCTTCAAGCTCCCATCCCCACCTTCCACCCCCAGTTTACCCAGGTGTTCTCTTCTATTTCCCCTTCCCAGGCAAATCCATGCATCTCTCTTTGGGCCCTCTTTGTTCTCTAGCCTCTCTGAGGCTGTGGATTGTACATTGGTTATCCTGTACATTATCCTTATGTACTTTACTTATGAGTGAATACATACCATGTTTGTCTTTATGGGTCTAGGTTACCTCACTCACAGTGATTTTTTTTCTAGTTCCATACATTTGCCTGCAAATTTCATGGAGTCATTGTTTTTTACAGTTGAATAATACTCCATTGTGTAAATGTACCACTTTTCCTTATCTATTCTTCAGTTGAGGGGCATCTAGGTTGTTTCTAGGTTCTGGCTATTATGAAAAATGCTGCCATGAAGATAGTTGAGCAAGTGTCCTTGTGGTATGATTGAGCATCTTTTGGGTATATACCCAAGATAGGTATAGCTGGGTCCTCAACAAACATTTAATTGGAACATTTTGATTCTAGTGTCTGAGATTATCCAGGCTTTCAGAGCCTATAGTACATTTCTATGAGTAGGAGTTTCAAAATCACAAAGAACCTTGACAGGTTCCATCAAAGAGTACAGGATCAGGAGCAGCTCCTACCTAGCCCAGCCTGACTTTATGGAGGGTGTGGTATGGGGATCAGTGGATCAGTGTCAGACAGCCTAGAGTTCAATCTGAGGATTTATCTTGCCTCCATCTTTCCAGTCCCCAACAGTCTTGGGCACCCACAGCCTGGTGTGGCAGAAGTTCCTCCTTTCTCCTAGCACGGCACAGCCATGGCTTCTCCTGCCTCCTCCAGTCAGCAAGGATTGCTGTCATTCCACTGCAGCCCCTCCAATGCCTCTTATCCAGTTTGTGACCCCAGACCTTCAAGATAGTTGTTCTCTCTACTCTGAACTTTCTGATCCAGGGAACTGGAGGGCTGTGGGTCTGAGAGATACCCTGAAAGATGCTCCCATCTCTGAGTGAAGGCACGAGTTCCTCCATTTTCTGTGTATCCTGGTGCTTCTTTCAAATCTGGACTCTTGTATCATGTCAAGGGGAAATGTCTTCTGCCACTTACAGACCACCATTAAAGGACATGCCTTGATGATTTCCTAAGATAAAATCCTTTGGTGCATTTCTCTGTGTATGGAGTGGTTGTGGAAATTTCCATATCATAAATAATCAGTAGACAACAACAAAAACAAATAGTTCTTCTGCATCTCCAGCACACCCCATCACTTGAAGAGCTAATGGACATCCCATATCTGTTTCTCATTTTGAGAAACCACTTTGGGACAGAAATAGTTTAGACGATGGACTGCTTTGAATGTCAATAATTGGTGACATTTAATTTTCAGATATAGTGGGTTGAGACATTTTCAGGTTTTGGCATCTTTATTAGCTGTAGTTAGAGTTTTCCTACCTGGCCCAGAGCCAGGACAAATCTCTCTCACCCACCAGGCCCATAGACACTCAGACCCAACCAAGAAAGCACATAGAAACTTATATTGCTTACAAACAGTATGGCTGTGGCAGGCTTTTTGTTATCTATTTCTTCTATCTTAAATTAACCCATTTCTTTTAGTCTATTCTTTGCCACATGGCTTGTGGCTTACCGGTGTCTTTACATGTTGCTTTCCATGGTGGTGGCGGGTGGTGTCTCCCTCCAGCCTTTTACTTCCCAGAATTCTCTACTCTCTTGTCCCGCCTATACTTCCTGCCTGGCCACTGGCCAATCAGAACTTTATTTACACAGAGCAATATCCACAGCACTTCCCCTTTTCTTTTTTTTTTTTAAGGAAGGTTTTAACTTTACATAGTACAATTACATATAACAAAACAATTATCAAGCAAGAATTACAGTTACAATATTAAAGAAGATATCCTATCTATCTTATATTTGTGAGTCTAAAGTTTTATATCTAACTTATCTTTTATCATAACTGAGGAAATTATAACTATCTAGTCTTCAACCACATCAAAGACCTCAGAAGGATATAATATTACCTGAGAACTGGGAGAAGGATGCAAGCATTTTTCGGGAGTCTTGCAAGAGTAGACAGAGACAGCTGGCAGCCTGGACAGTCACCTAATGTTCCTTTGTAAAGTTGGGGCATTTGTCTTCAGCCCACAGGGCTAGAGTCTCTCGGTCACTTCTCTCAGTGTCCTGTAGAATGTCTGGCAGTTTCCTCTGCGAAGCAGGAACCTGAAGGACCATTTTGTCAAGCAAAGTTCAGTGGTCACCTTTCTATGGGTCCTGCATGTCCAGTTGATCGAGCAGTCCAGGCAAGAACAGTTTCTTGCCCAAATGGCTATTTTTGCCAAGGTGAAGATAAACTCCATATGAAGTGTCTTCAATGCCCATCCTCCTCTCTGAAGTAAATTGGTGCTGCCAGGAGCAGACATGTCTCACTGTCCAGAAAGTCTAAATTTTAAAAATATTTTAAATGCCATATTCTGTAGACCTTTGAAGTGTTTGAGGATTACCTGTCTATCTGAAATATCTCTCTGTATATCTAGAAGACTTAACTAACATGGCTACGAGTATGATTATCATAGATGACTAATTATTAATCTATTTTTAATTATCCATTTCAATTTAAAATGAGCTGTACAAACATAATACCTTAAACAAGAGTAGAAATATACACACAGTATAACAAAATTAACTTTAAGTTTGTATCAATAGACTAAAATCTATACCAATGTAAAACATTTTAAATGAGTTGTTGCTCTTTTAGAAGTAAGTTCATTAATCTACCCTTTTATCCTATTATATCTATATCATATCCCCTTTTCTTCTTTAGAAAGAGATGGCATTTATAATCAACCTGTTTTAAACAAAATTAGAGTTTTCCTGCCTGGCCCAGTCAGGACAAATCTCTCTTACCCGCCAATCCCACAGTCGCTCAGACCCAACCAAGAAAGCACACAGAAACCTACATTGTTTACAAACTGTATGGCTGTGGCAGGCTTCTTGTTATCTACTTTTTCTATCTTAAATTAACCCATTTCTGTTAGTCTATACTTTGCCACATGGCTTTTGGCTTACCGGTGTCTTTACATGTTGCTTTTCATGGCGGCGGCTGGTGGTGTCTCTCTCCAGTCTTCTACTTCCCAGAATTCTCTTCTCTCTTGTCCCGCCTATACTTCCTGCCTGGCCACTGGCCAATCAGAACTTTATTTACACAGAGCGATATCCACAGCACTTCCCCTTTTCTTTGTTTTTTTTTAAAGGAAGGTTTTAACTTTTACATTCTACAGGACACTGAGAGAAGTGATCGAGAGACTCTAGCCCTGTGGGCTAAAGACAAATGCCCCAACTTTACAAAGGAACATTAGGTGACTGTCCAGGCTGCCAGCTGTCTCTGTCTACTCTTGCAAGACTCCTGAAAAATGCTTACATCCTTCTCCCGGTTCTCAGGTAATATTATATCCTTCTGAGGTCTTTGATGTGGTTGAAGACTAGATAGTTATAATTTCCTCAATTATGATAAAAGATAAGTTAGATATAAAACCTTAGACTCACAAATATAAGATAGATAGGATATCTTCTTTAATATTGTAACTGTAATTCTTGCTTGATAATTGTTTTGTTATATGTAATTGTACTATGTAAAGTTAAAACCTTCCTTAAAAAAAAAAAAAAAAAAGGGGAAGTGCTGTGGATATTGCTCTGTGTAAATAAAGTTCTGATTGGCCAGTGGCCAGGCAGGAAGTATAGGCGGGACAAGAGAGTAGAGAATTCTGGGAAGTAGAAGACTGGAGAGAGACACCACCAGCCGCCGCCATGAGAAGCAACATGTAAAGACACTGGTAAGCCACAAGCCATAAGTCATGTGGCAAAGTATAGATAAGCAGAAATGGGTTAATTTAAGATAAAAAAGTAGATAACAAGAAGCCTGCCACAGCCATACAGTTTGTAAACAGTATAAGTTTCTGTGTACTTTCTTGGTTGGGTCTGAGCAACTGTGGGACTGGTGGGTAAGAGAGATTTGTCCTGACTGGGCCAGGCAGGAAAACTCTAACTACAATTAGCAGGGCCTTTAGGTGCTTATTCTGAAAGCTTCTATGCCTCATATTTATATATTGAATCCCAATGTCCGGTGTGATGATATTATAATTTGGGACCTTTAGTGAGTGGTCATGTCACGATCACAATTGTATCTTCTGACTAGGGACCACACAGCAGCAATCTTTGAGCCAGAGAGATAACCCTCACCACACAGTAAATATGCTGACATCATAACCCTGAACTTCATGATTATCAACCATGGAGGCAAATTTCTGTTTATAGGCCACACAAATTTCTGTTTATGGTTCATATTCATGTATGTATATATTATACTATCCTCAGTCAAGCTCCTATATTTTCTGTGACACACTTGGTCCAGAATTGCAGCCTTCCAGCCTTCCAGCCTTCAAGACATTGCGGATCACACAATAGATGACCAACTGCATCTAATGTTCATCCTGATTCAACATGGAGAAGTGGGCCTGGCCCTTCTTGGGATTCCTTTGAGTGAGATTACCCAAAGTCTTGTCCTCACTCCCAGGAAGGAGGTTACTCTGAAGCCTGCAATCCAGGCCTGATCCCTGGTTTATGTCAATATGACAGGTGAAGAAGCCCAAGATGTTGTAGACAAATAGGGCTGGTGTCCTGATCTAGGTATACAAGCAGCTCCCACTAGTGTCAGCTCCTTATGGGTCAGGACTATCTGGCCCTTCCTCTCAGTGGCAGGCTAACATACACAAAACAAGTGTTGACTTTTGCACATTGGACACCCCACCCTTGAGCACTAGAAGATGACTAGTGACTGACACCACAAAAGAACCTCTGTCTAATGTGATCTGGCTTTGGGGAGTATGCTGTCATGTGACTAAGGATTTATGCATATGAGGTGTGCACATGAGACTACCCCAGACCACAGACCATCAAGCCGGGGGAAAGTTAAGGGAATCATGTCTCTTTTCCCATGTCATGCAGAGTTGACCCAGCACTTCATCATCATCCTGTTTATAAGTTCCTCTTATTCAGTGAGATCAACAATAAATAGACATAAAACAATATGATACAGTCATAGATGACTGTTTGGCATTTTCATTAAAAGTTAAACACACATGTTAAATGATTCAGCAACTCTTCGCTGAGATCTTTAGCCCAATGAAAAGAAAGTACTGACCTCAAAAACCTATGTTTGAGATGTTCATAAGAACTTGATTAAAAGTAGTCAAAATCAGATCACTCAGGTGTGCATGAGCTGGAGCATAGCTAAAATGTGTTGTCTGCATATATGGAATGACACTGTTAAGCAAGGGACAACAGGTTTGAATAACTTGTACCTAGTAGCAGGAGCAGTCACAAATGATTCCTTTTCTGTAATTGGATGACCAGGGCTCTAATGTTTTTAAATTTATGGAATTTCCAAACCGTTCTATCAGAAAGTAGTCAAGTGGTTGTAGGGAGCAGAGACCAGAAACATAAATGCTCATGGGCTAAACTGTCCAATGAAATAATTATCATATTTGAAGGGTGGATTATTGCTTATCTCATACTCTTATGCAAATTTATCAAGTTATGTTGGTAAAAGGTAAATTTGACAACAAACTTTCCAATGGTAAGGGCTACTAAGCTTGTAAAAATCCCTTGGTGAAATATCCTGTGCTATGGAACAATCTTTGTACACTATAAATATTTATTGCTCTCATTGTTAATAAAACGCTGAATGGCCCAATGGCTAGGCAGTATTTTGGAGGCAGAGAGAATGCTGGGAAGAAGGAGGGCAGAGTGAGAAGAGTCACCAGGCAGACACTGAGGGAAGCAAAATAAACATGTTGTGTTGAAATAAGGTACTGTCATGTGTAGCATGAATCTTAACAGGTCTTATTAATAAAAACAAACCTGAGGCCAGTTATTGGGGTGAATGCAGAGAAACAGAACAAGCCACAGCCACCTCACCTCACTAGTTCCTCAGCTGATCCTATTTTCTCAGATTTGAAGCCAATCTTATCCAAATGAATCTCAGCTGAACTGCTGCTCCAAAGCCTAAAAGCTTAACCAGCCAAAAGTGTCTAGTTTCTTGTCTTCACACCTTATATATCTTTCTGCTTCTGCCATCACTCCCTGAGATTAAAGGCTCGCTTTCTGGATTTAAAGGCGTGAGTCACCATGCTTGGCTGTATCCTTGAACAGATGGATTTCTGCCTCTGGAATGCTAGGATTAAAGGCGTGTGCTACCACTGCCTATCCTCATGTTTATTATTGTGGCTTTTCTGTCTCTGATCCCAGATAAGTTTATTAAGGTGCACAACATTTTGGGGAACACAATACCACCACATTCATGTGGCAGAAGGTAGATAAGAAATATGGGTTAATTTAAAATGTAAGAGTTAGCTAGTAACTAGCCTGAGCTATTGGCTGAGCATTTATAATTAATATTAAGCATCTTTGTGGTTGTTTGGGAGTAAGTGCTGGGACACAGAAAAATTCTGCCTACAAAATCTCATACTCCTATGCAAATTTAGCAAGTTATGCTGGCAGAAGGCAAATTTGATTGCAAAGGAATCATTTGCAATCAAAGCTTTCCAATGGTAAGAGAGCTACTAAGCATGTAAAGCTCCCTTGGTGAAGTGTCCCGTACATCCTCAGAAATGCATACCTTCACAGAGATGTGTTTACAGCAGAAGCTCAGTAATGCCTTTGGGCTCCCCTGGAAGTCCCAGTATCATCTTTACTCAAAGGAAGGGCTCTTCTCTCTACCAAGCTTTAGAACCTGGATAATAGTCTCATTTCTCTCCTGCCCCCTGGTGTTTGGAGAGAGCACTTCAAGAATAATCACTGATGATGTTCTATTGGTCAAAAACAGAAACGAACTGACTGGGTACATGTTTTCCCAGGGCAGGGAGTAGTTGTACACCCCTTTAATCTCAGCCTCTGTAGGCAGAAGGACTGTGTGGTGTTTCAGGCCATGTTGGTTGTGAAGTGAATTTTAGGACAATCAGTATAATATAGTACAATCTTTCTCAAGATAGATGATAGATAGATAGATAGATAGATAGATAGATAGATAGATAGATAGATAGATAACATAAAGCATGTCCTTCTGCCTGGATACTTGTTACTGTGTTCACATGGGGTTGGGTACAGGAGTAGGGAGCACAGGCTGGGGTGGAAGTATCTTGAGTTCTAACACCACAGTAGCTTTTGAGCTGCAACATCCAGACATGTTGAACAGCAACTGTACAAGAACTAGGCAGGGAGGCACTGGCTCATTCTTCTAGTAAAAGAGCAGAAGATTTTCAACATCCCCAAAGTGTGTATGTACCCAGCAAATCCTACAGTGGACACTGTGTATTGTGGTCAGTATGAAACTGTTCCTACTTCCTCATGCTGAAAATGACAGTTATATGAGCCATCCTACCTCCTGACATGATTCTAAATACAATGGGGACTATTAGGTTCAATTTGCTGGCCAAAGAGAACACTAAACCTGTGTGAGGCAGAGAGGTATGAATTGTGTCCACTGAGACCCTCAGCAGTTCCCAGGAACAAGGCATTTCCCAGGGCACCTCTATATTCCTTATTATCCTCACACTGCAGGCAGAACCAGGAGCTCACAAGATGAACAAAGTCAGCAGGTCAGGACAGGATGAGAGGGCACTCACTGTGTAGTTAATCCAGAAAAAATGGAGATGATAATGAACCTTAGAGTTTCTCCACTCTACCTGATGGCACATGGGAAGAGTCCTTGGGACACAGGTGACATGACAAGTCAAGGACACTAGTGGCACAGGCAGATTTCCATGATAGCACACAGAGATTTAAAATTTCTAAATTATGTTTATTTTCCAAACCTCGCCATTAGAAAGCAGTTAGTTGGTTGCCAGGAAACAAGGCTCAGGACAATAGTCAATGTGAAGGGATGAGATGCAACTGTTTTGAGTGACAGAATCATCTTCACACTTGAATTGGACATGGTTACAATATCTCATACATTTTCTCAAAACAACAAAGATATGCAGATAAATGGATGGAAATGCATCATTTTATATAATGAAGCTCTTCAAAATTTTATAGCTATTGAATTTCTAAAGTGTTCTGTGAGCCCCCTAAGCACACAGATGAGTATTTGCAGGAGGAGTTCAATAATGCATTCAAACTGTAGTGGAAGTATCAGGCAGCCACCCTCCTGCACTCAGAGTTCCCAGCATCTCAGTCAGACTGTGCTGTATCCTTGTCTACCCCACAGTGTCCAGGGTAGAGCATGCAAGAATCACCATTTTCACCTAATGATCCTAATAAACCTAGGCTGTGCAAGTTCTGATTTGAGTGAGGGTGGATGATGGACATGAGGAATATGCTAACTCTTCTTTATCTTGGACTAGGATTGCCTTGGATGCTATGCACTCCTTAGGCAGACCTGATTCTTTCCACACCTAAAGGTGCAAGGAGGTGTCCAGCAAAGGCCTTCTTGCTCTTCTGGGTTTGTCATGTTCACAAGCTCCCATCTCCCTGGCACCTCACCTCATAGAACATCATGTTTTGACACTTTAGAATTTGATAGCCCTAAGCTTCAAATCAGCATGGTGTTTCTGAGAGTTCTTCCCCCATCTGATCCACTTCAGTAAGCACCTTTTGTGACAACTGATGTGGACAAGGCAGCATCAGAGGATTTTGCCTACATCTTTTCAAGCTCAAAATCTCACCCTCTGTTCTCAGTGACTTGCTGCCTACATGGGATGTCTTGCCACATGGATTCTCTGACCATGAAACACACTGAATCCACCAGTGATACCTGGCACTGTTATAACAATAGACAAAACTTGGAGAATTGGTCCCTACTTGGGGCCTGGCACAACCATGATGCTCATCCTCAAAGAGCAGCTTTCCCCAAAATGACATTTAGGGGAATGATGTCCTTTCAGTCAGTCTGAGATTGTGACCAATATACAAAAGCCAAAAATATGTGAACATATTTATCCTCTTTTTCACTTTTTTCTTTTTATGAAGTACAACTGGCTTTGGTGACTAACGTGTTTATCAGTGTGTGGTATGTAGGGGAGAGGTTGCATACAGGAGCATGGATAACTCAAAGGCCAGACCAGTCTGCGTGATGACTCTGGAGAGCTGCTCCCTAGAGATCTATGATGGTTTTCATGCAGCTCAACAGATCCAAGAGTCTCCTCTCCTTAGCAGTTTCCTTATATCAGAGCTGGCATTTGAAAGAAGAAATATTTGCATGTTTTGAGCACAGGGTCAAAGGGAGGCATCCAAGAAGAGGACAAGACACACTCAAGCATGGATATTGTCTTCTCAAGATCCCCTTTACAGTAGCCATACATCTGGTTTTGGAGGCACCCAAAGTTACAGTATAAGAAACCTCTACCCTGTTGTTGAACAGGATCATGTGTGGTTTATGTGCACTGGATAGAAGTCCACCAGGGATGTGGTACTATAAACAAGATTAACTATCTTCCAAGTAAGGTTCCCAGAGTTTGTAGTATTACACCTGGCAGGGGAATAAAGCTGAGCATGCTTAGACCTTCAACACAATGAAATCTCTTATAAAATTCCATTTTGAAATCATCTCTCTATAAAAGGAATGTTGCCTCGATGCAGATAATCTGCACAGAAAACATAATTGTGTTTCTTTTCAGTATATACTAATGATACATAATAATGGGTTTCATTATGACATTTTCATACATGTGAATGAGGTATTTGTTCCTTTTCATTCCCCTATTACTCTCACTTGTCCCCTTCTCCTTTCTGCTGTCAATCAGTCCCTCTTCTACTTTAATGTCTTTTTAATCATTGTTGATCATCCAACAAGTTCAATTATAGCAATAGGCTGAGGGTTTATTTACAGGAGTATGGGTGGCTTACTGGTAGCTACATCACTACAGGAAATGTCTCTTGCCTCCCCAGTATCCTTTACCCACTTAGAGATGCTGAGGAAGGGATGGGGCCTCCTGAGCCTATGCGCCCTAGCAAACCTTCATTGCCTGAACATCCTGAGGGGTTTGTTGTAATGGACAAATTCTTGACAGATTTCCAGACTTCAGTTGGAGAGGTTCCTATTTCCTTTGCCTCAACAAGAGTGCTGAAATATCAGGCATGTGCCAACACATCCTGCTCACACCTACCTTTTTAAGTAATCCTGGAAAGTGTGTGTAAGACACTGTCATCTTGATGTCCTTATAGATAAACCAAGTCTGGGTCCCATAGAAGAAGATGTGAAACATCTCTGTACCTTCTTACAGTTGTCTCTGGCTCAGAGTCCTGAACCAAGACTGTTCAGAAGAGCAGCTATGTGTGGGTCTGTTAGAGCTTCTTTTCTATAATGCCAAGTGACCTGTTAGAGCCCAGGAAACTGCCAGCAAGGGACACAGGATAAGGAAAGTATAACTTACTTAGAATGTCTCCGACTGTGGGGATGTGGCAGGAATTTTCCAGAGTTCACAGTGGGATGTCTGTGGTTAATAATGTCTTCTGATAAGGGCCTAAATACTATGTTGCAGGCACAGACCACATGCTCTTTGCCTTAGAAGACAAGCTGTACCTTTGCCCAATGTCAGATACATTGGGGAGGGAACCTAGGCCTCTCATTTTAGCAGTGTAGTATGTGACTGGAGAGTTCTAGTTCTGTTTGGGGCCAGGATACTTTCCAGAATCCTTTTGGAGACACCCAAGTAATTCTCTGATCAATGTGATGAGTCACAAGATCCTAATGACATAATGAAGGTGTTAATAGTTTCATTGGCATCCAAGCATCCTCAGCACCAGCAACCACACTCTAACCACAGCCACACAAAGAGAAGGGAAATGTCCCATATGTCCCTCTGTTCCTGACCATCTGTCTGTTCCTTCTGACCTCCAGGCCCAGCATTCATCAGAGTCCCTCACACTGTTCTGCTCCTCAATGCTGAGTGTTATAAGGTATCATTGACCCTATGTGTGCTATGAGGACCACCCCATGGGCTTTAGTGAAGGCATTGTCCTTCACTACTGTCTGTCATTGCCAATAAGCTCCCCCTTACCTGATCCATTGCCTCCTGCCCTCCCAGTCTCTGACTCTGCAGAGGTTGGCAGCTCTGACCCTGTTCCCATCTTCCCCTTTCAGAGTCTCACACTGAACACACAGGAGGAGAAGCACCCCATAGGCCACAGCCTTCAGGAAGTTGATCCAGTGAGATGACAGGGAGCATGGCAGTGTGCAGGCACACATGGAGCTGCCTACATCTTGACCAAAAGGTAGCAGGAAGTTGACTAAAAGTCACTGTCAGAAGCTTGAGCAAAGGAGACCTCAAAGTCCACTGCCACAGTGACACACTTCTTCCAAGGATGCCACACCTCCTAATAGTGTCACACCCATTGGGGGCCATTTTCTTTCAAACCACCACATTCCACTCCATGGCCACCAAAATTTATATCCGTATCTGTTAATCTATACTTTTCCACGTGTTTTATGGCTTACTGGTTCCTTACATCTCCCTTGTCATGGCCATGACTGGCAGTGTCTCTCCGCCTCAGCCTTCCACTTCCCAGAATTCTCTTCTCTGCTTGTCCCACCTATACTTCCTGCCTGGCTACTGGCCAATCAGTGTTTTATTTATTAAGCAATCAGAGCAACACATTTGACATACAGAATATCCCACAGCAACATATAGAATTTCCATTCTATATGGAACCTGCATGGTCAGTCTCACTAACAAGAGAGAACTGACCCCAGTTCAAGTCAGCAGGGACCTAATATCTTTGTAATGCCATTGTTTACACATTCTACCAGCAGATGACATAAGATGTAATCCTTGAGATCTCCAGCCAGAGACCTGTTTCTCACCACACAGCAAATCTGTGACTATCTGGACCCTGAATTTCTCAATCTACAAACTGTAATTTGTTAATTTTGTAACATCCTAAGGGTATGTTTTTGTTTTGTTTCTGAGATGTGGGTCTTGTTATCTTGCCCTGGGCTTATGTAATCCTTCTGTCTCAGCCTCCAAACAAATCTGAGGCCACAGACACTAAGAGCACAATTTGTAGTTTATTGTCTATTAGGAACAGCATTATGAACTTGTGAAGGCAATAGGGCTTTGAGAAATCGGGTTTTCTATTGGCAACTTAGAGAGATGAGAAAATATGAACTTGCTGAGGGAGGACACAGGATTTTGACGCACCAGTCCCCTGTAGTCAAACTTCTGCTTTATTTGAAGAGAGTCTGGAGGGAGAATGGGGAGAAGATGATGGGAAGAAAGAACAAAGGAGGAAGAAAGAAATGGAGTGAGGGAGGAGGGAAGGAACGTAATCCAGAGAAGTGGTAAACAAGATGGGAGCATTTGGGACTCACATATCCAAAGATCCTGTTGAGTCCAGTCAAAGTTTTCCCAGAAGGATAAGGACTATTGCACAGAGGGTTTGTCATACATGACTGAAAGGGCAAATGCTGAGGTTAGAAATGCTTCTGTGGTGAGATGGACACACACCCACTCAGAGAATTAGTGGGTCTGTTTGGCACCATTAAAAAAAAAAAAAAACATCAGCTGGATTGGTGAGCAAATATATGGTGGAGTGTGGGAGGGAGAGAGAGGTTCATGTCCTATAGAGAGAGACAGATCTGAAGAAGGGAAGGCTGTGAAGAGCAGGCTGAGGTGGGAGGCCTGCTTGCCATCACGGAACATGCTGTAATCTAGTCTAAGGGCCTCATGTGGGTCCATGACCCTACTACAACCTTGGTCTGTGTTGATGTCTATGGCTCTTGTTACCACCAAAGGCCATGAGGATGGCTGGGGTTGGGGTTGTCACATGTGTCCTAGTAGGTACCCAAGGGCCATACCACCCCAGGGACTATTCTGATCTGAATTGAGTCATCCTGGCTTGAACTGCAGCCAGGGCCATGTCTGGGTCCATGGCCTTACCAAAGACAGGGTCTGTTTTAATGTCCATAGTTTTTGTTACCATTGGGGGTAGTATGGATACCTGGAGTCCAGGCCTCCATTTGGAGCCATGTTGGGGCCTGAGGGCCACCCTGAAGCCAGGCTGATGTATATCTGAATGGCCTATGCAGCCACCTGAGGCCATGGTGACATCCAGGCTCAGGATGCTGCCAAGGACCATATCTGAGTTAGTGCTTCTACCACAAACTGGCTCTGTGGTGAGGTCCATGGCCCATATTGCCACCAAAGGCCTCAAGAAACCCCAGCCTCTGGGCCACTACCTATGGCCAGGCTGGATTCTAAGTGACACATTACTGCTGGAACCATGCCAACCTCAGTGGCTTGTGCTGCCACCTGTGGCCATAGTGTTGTCCAGGCCCAGTTGCTGCTGCATACCATGTTTGGGTCTATAGCCCCCTCACAGATCAGGGTCTGCATAGATGTCAGAGGCTCTAGTTACCCCCAGAGGCAATACAGATGCCTCCAAGTCCAGATGCTGGCATGAGAAAGCTGGACCCACCCCTAATAAGAGAGCTAGTCCCTCCCACACACACTTGGGAAAGCTCACTCCATCCCTCACCATGGGCCTGGGACAGCTGTCTCAGCTACTCACCTGAGAGGAGTGTTCCCAGTGGTGTGGACCAACCAACTCATCTACCACCCAAGCACACATCCAGGGATTGGAGTTGGTACACACCAACATCTACACCATCTATCATCTACTGAAGTGTTTGAATGGACTGATCCTGTGGAGCCATGATCTCTGGATTTCCATGACTCTGGAGGACATTGCAGAATAATGTTATTGGGGATCTAGTGTTGATGGTGTATCAAATCCAGAACCCTTGAACCTGACCAAAAACTCATTACACAATGAACATTTGCAAGTAAAGATGTATGGACAAAAGGGTATAGTACATGATACACATCAGCCCCCAGTGCCACTAAGATAAATGAAGAGGCCATGGAAGGGCAGGAAAAGTGGAGTATCAAAGTGTTTTTCCATTAAAAAATTATTATTGTTTATTTTATCTATTTTTGCTCTTCTTTAGCTTTCCTTTGGAGGTGGGATGCTGCAAGTATGAGGAGCAGATGTGTACAAACTGGAGATGAGTGGGATTGGGATGCATGGTTTGGGAATGACAAAAATAAATTAAAAACAAAAGAAGAAGAAAATAAAAAAGAGGGGAAAAGAACTGTTTATGTGAGTGTTGGAAGAAATAAAAATGAATAAATCTGTGTAACATCAGGATGACCCCTCAACCCCACATCTTTCCTGGCATAAGGCACTAAGGCTCTGTGTGCTTCTGGTGAGTCCCCTTTAGCTCCTGGATCTTCTGGGGTAGAGTCTTCATCCAGAACTGTAGCTTTCTGGCCTTCAGGGCTCGGCTCACATCAGACTGGATGTCCAGCTGCAGGTACTGCTCATTATGGACTGATTCAGGCCAGTAGGGTAGACCCTTGTTATTGGGGTTCCTGTGGATATACCATGCAGCAGGGAAAGGTAAGGTCATTTTGATCCAAAGTCTGATCCCCCAATTTGGGTCAGGGCACTGGATGATCAGGGTAAGGGCCTGAGGGACAGATGGACTGGTGTACTGATATAGAACACAGGTGACACCCATGAGTTTCTGCTCCATATGAAGCATGGGAAGCTGTCTAGTTTTGTGTCTCCCTCCCAGAGGGAAAAATCTAAAGAACAGTACCACAATACTGTGACTCACCAACCAGATCCCTGTGGGATGAGCAGTAATTGAAAGCTAGAAGGTATCTGCTTAAGTGTGCCCTGGGTTGGAGAAGACTATGGCATAATTAAGGACTCACGCATGCTAATTAGACACACCCTGGATGGATCCCTGGGTGGAGACCCAGCCATGATGAGTTTGAGGGAAATGCATGTTCTCACCCATATCTTGCAAAGTTGACCCAGTACTTCATCATCCTCCTGGTCAGCAGTTTCTCTCCACAGTGAAGTCAGCTGCAGACAGAAGGAGACAAGGGTCCAAGTTCTAGCCACCTCATGCAGGTGCCAACTCATGTTCTACTATAGCAACTGTATCCCAGACTTGAATGTGAGGCCTGTTGTATACTCTTCAATCAGCACTCAGAATCCAGGGTCCATCCAACCCTCTACCTGAATTCTCACAGGATCACTCCTACCCCAGTGTGCTCCCATTCCTTCTAGCACAAGGTAGACTAGGAAAGGTTCATATTCTAACCTTGGTATAGGTTTATTTTCAGCTCAGAAATGTTGAACACTTGATTCCATTCTCCCCCAGAGCCTCAGTATCCTCAGCTGGACTAAGAGGCTCATTAATCCCTCAGGAACTATTGGGGCTCCATTCAGCTCAAGGAAAATAAGGAAGACCCACCTTTCAAGCCCCAGAAGTAGGAGCCAAAGACAAAGGGAATGCGATCACCATGGTCAGCCCTCACCTGGTATGGCCTGACATGCTTATGCTTGATGAAACTGGGCTGATGCTGGAACTCATAGAAGTAGACAGGAGCATGGGAACCTGGGAGTGAGGACACATGTTGACATAATTACTTCTCACATTTAGCTTTTCCACCTAACATTTGATGATAATAAACCTTGCTCTAAAGTTATCTGGAATCATAGTTGAGTGGTGAGCTCCAGGCTGCATCATTGGCTATGGGAAACCTTTTGTTAAACAGTGACCCTGGCATTCCCAGATGAGTAGTTGTGACAAGACACCAAGTGTAACTAACATGTTTACTCTGGATTGGATAAAAAGTCACTCTTTTACACTAGACATAAAGATTTACTGAGGTAAGTGTCTTCAGGTGCCTGATTCAGAGAATTGGTGAAGACATGGGTCAGTCCTGACACTATAGAGCTCATCAGGAACCAACAGTCTGAGCTCCCTCTGCCCTTGGTCTTGTTAAACATGTACTCATGCTGAAAATATGCTACTTGGAGTACAGGGATCACAAACCTGAAGTCCTCCATCAACTCTCTCTTGGAGGGTGTGGGGGTCCTCAATGTCCCCTATGTATTCTTCAATTAGCAGGTCACTACATTTAGGAGGCAGCATCTACACCAGGAGAAATCAGGAAGAGTGATGTTAGGCAGGCTCTTGGATAGGTAGGCAGCAGCCTCTGAGTTAGGAATGTGGCCAGGGATGAGACAGGGTATAGAGGGAAAGGTATGAGCTTCGGGTGAACCCACACAGAAACACACATGTACACTATCCTTTATTTCTGGGCATGGTATCTGAGAAGAATATATGGGAACACTATCAGGACAGAAGTCAAGGTCTCTCACCATCTGTGCTGCTGTGTTCTTCAGAATGTCTGGCAGAGTCTCTCTGGTTATGCTCTTTATGACATGATCAAGGCCCTTTATCTGGGAGGCAGAGGAGAGTCTTAAGTATAGGATGGGTTAGACCTATATTAGAGTATCTGAATTCCAGCTACCCACCATTTGAGTTTAGGTTTCCAGGGGCTTAAAACTAGGTCTTACCAAGGGGATTATCCAACCACACTCATCACTGTTGATACCAGTGATGCTAAGGAAAAGGTGAAAATCAACAGAGGCCAACAGATCCTAAGGGTGCCTTGGTAGGAACATCCCATCCAGGGATCATAGTGAAGACCTATGAGGCATTAAGGGTCAGTGCTGAAGATCAATCACATAAATATTCTGATGCCCATTGAATATCCACACTATTTTCCTATTTCTTATCTCATCTCAGGGTGCTATGCTCACTCCAGAAGAAACTGGACATCAAAAGTAGCCTATTTTTTATTTATTCACACAGTTCTTAAAGGACACCAAACTAGATGAATTAACTGGTTCCAGTAGTAAGTACTGGCAATTTCACATCCTGGTGACCTCCAAGCTACACAATTCTCCCAACCTGGTTGATAGCCAGAATCTGTGCTTCAGTCTTGTCTCGTAGGCAGTGAACCAGGGCCTCTGAGTCCTCAGCTTCACATCCTGATAGGTTGGCTACTGTCTATAAACAAAAAAGGTGGTGGTTGGTTCATCCTTCTCAACATGAACAGAGTTTCCTTGATTCCAAGTAGATGTCATTGCCCATATATACCACATCCTTCTATTTGTTGAGTATAAAAGGATTTAAGTGGAATTATTCACTTATTTTTGGTCAGAGGTGATAACTGGGACAGGGTCTGTTCTACCTGCATATTTGTTTTCTGGCTGTTGTATTGTTTGTTTTGGTGTGTGGTGTTCATGTGTGACAATGGGTATGATGTGTCATGTTTTGCCTGTGAAGGACAGAGAACATCCTCAGGTGGCACTTGTCACCCCTTATTTGCATTTGTCTACACTGACTTAGCTGACCTATGACCTTCCAGGGAGTCTACTGTCTCTATTCCCCATCTGTCCACAGGAGCTCTGGGTTTATTGACACATATTATTACCACCTCTAGACTTAGGTGGAATTTGAACCTGAGGCCTCACATTTATGCAGTGAGTATTTTTAGCAGCTGGCCCTTTCCCTCAATACATACGTCTTGGTTAATTTTTTTTTGTCAAGTTGACACAAGCCAGGGTCATCTGGAAAGGGGAACTCCAAGTGAGAAAAAAGCATCTATAACACCGATCCATTGGTGATTCTGGTCATTTTTCTCATAAATGACTGATGTAGAAGGTCCTATCCTATGATAAGCAGTGTTATACATGGGCAGGTGTCCTGGGCTGTAGAAGAAAGCAAACTGTGGAAACCACACATAACAAGCAGGTAAGCAGTATTCTTACCTCTGCTCCAGTCCTGGCCTCCAGGTACCATCATGGGGGGCCCACTCTGACTTTCCTTCAGGTTGGACTATAAATTGTAAGCTAACATAAACTTTTTTCTTTGCAAGTAGCTTTTGGCCATATTCTTTATCACAGTAATAAGAAGCAAACTAAGAAACCACACACACGTGTTTTTATCAATGGTGGAAGCCACCGGGCACAGCTTTGCTGTCACATAACATACTCAGCAAACATAAAGCAGAGGAGATGGATTCTAAATGTTATGCCTCAGAAATTACTGGAAAGGAGCTATTTCCCATAATCCTTGTTTCCCCACTTAACAAAATACCAGAGTACCAGAGGCGAGGACTGGGGTAGCAAAGTAGGGGCTGGTGCTGTTGAGGGCACTCTCTGTGTAGACCACCTCAGATGTGTCAGAGATAAGGTCAGGCAGCAGAGCCACTCCACTCTGCATAATGGCTCCATGGAAGAGTCCTTTGGACATGGGGACACAATATGTGAAGACACACTTGTGCCACCTGCTGATGCACCAAATATTGTGACCTGGTCAGGATTGCCTCGAAAGTAGGCAATATTCTGCTGGACCCAGCATAGGGTGGCCACTTGGTCCAGGTAGCCCCAGTTGCCTCTGGTGTGCTGGTCTCCAGTACTGAGAAGTGACAGGAACAAGTAATACAGGTCTTTCTATGTTCTACTCAGACCCCATTGTCCAGCCCAGCCCCAGGCTTACCTGAAGAAGCCAAGGATACCCAAGTGCTACTGGATAGAAACAATTACTATATCCTCAGTAGCTGCCAGTTTGGATATGTCAATCATGGAAGACATTCCCATAACCAGTCCACCACCATGGATCCACACCATCACCTAGAGACATCAACACATATCCCACAACCAGCCCAAGGTCAACTGGACTGCCTACTAGATTCTCAACTGTTCTGTCTCTGTGCAGGTCGACTCACACACAGATCTTCTCAGGATATCAGTACACAGTTTACAGATGGGGTACTCTAGGCCTATAAGCATATTTCCATCCACACTTCTCCCATGGGAAAACTCAGCATGAATTCATGGCTCTAGATCACAAGTAATGTCATCACCATTCTCAGACCCAACAAAGTAGAGCAAATGGAGTGTCTTTCCTGATTCCTATTCAGAAGGGTCATCAGATCCCATTGGCACAACACATAACCTGCAGCTAGAAATTTTGGTGATGTCAATATGTAGCCCTTGAACACAATCCAGAGTGGGTCTGACAGGTTCAAGGTGAAAGAAATCCTGGTTTAATCAAAGACCTGGAACCTCTTACACCCCTGAGCCCCAGTGCTCTGTGTCACACACCCATCTAATTAGACTACTAATCAGGGTCTAAACTGCAGTGGAGCTCAGATTTACTTTGTCCCTTCAATCTTCCACAGGAAGAAACATCTTCCCCAGCCGACCACAGTCTGACACTCACAGGTATGTTAGAGCCTTCATGGGCATGAGCTGGTGTGTAGATGTTGAGATACAGGCAGTCCTCAGACATAGAGATGGAAGATATGATCAGATTCATCTCTTTTGAACCCACTAAAGTTATTATATCGTTCTGCAGACACCTGGTGAAAATTGAAAACATACATCTCAGGTAAGTGGTGTTCAAACTTAAAACTTAGTTAGCACATTCTCTCAGCCACCTTCAGCTACTACTTTCCATGATGCCCTCTTGACATATGATCCTCCTCTAAAGTCCCTCCTACCAAGGTAAAGGCCACAAGATCTGTAGAAATGTGAATGGAGCAGGACTTTCAGGGAGGCCTCTGGTTGGATAGTAATATCCTGAGGACTAGTCTATAGAGATGTCTGGCAGCCTCTATGAAAATGACTGCCTTCCTGTCCTACCATTTATCACTTCTGTACTATTTAAATCCCATGTGGTGGTTAGTTTTGACTATTGTATGGTACAATGTAGAATTTACTGGGAAAAGATCTTTGTCTAGATCAGTTGTTCTCAACTTTCCGAATACTTTGACACTTTAATACAGTTCCTCATGTTGTTGTGACCCCAACCACAGAATTATAGTGTTGCTACTTCATAACCATAATTTTGCTACTGTTACAAATTGTGATGTAAATATATGATATACAGGATAACTGATATTCGATCCCTTTGGGGCTTGTGATCCACAGAATGAGAACCACTGCCCTAGAGCCTGTTTGCCTTTAGTCATGCCTGTGGCAAATTATCTTGATTATGTTCATTGAGCTAGGAACACCTGCCTATTGTAGGAGGCACCATTCCCTGGGGAAGGGTCTCTCTGAATTGTCATCCTCACACCACTCCATAGCTCAGGGGCCTCAAGGATAGCAAATCACAATAGTCCTAGAGGTGGCTTAGCAAAGGGAATTCCCAGGAAGGTGTGGACACCAACTTCATTTCTTTCACATGGACAAGGCTTCCTATCACTGGCCCTGTGTGTGTGATCCTGATGGGGCTGGATGAGTTCTGGCCTGTAAGTGGAGAGGTGTCACATAGGGAAAGTAATCTAAGCCCTCTCAGTTCAGCTATGAGATGTGGAGATGAAGCATTCTGGATTACCTAGGGCTGGAAACTTTGACCAGTGCCCCTCTTGAAAACTGACAGGGTACTTCTCTAGTCATCATGGTGACCGGTTCAGAGCCACAACAGGAAGAAGAGGACATAGGCCTTGCCCAGGCAAGAATTTGCACCTTTAGGGGTGTAGGTATGGAAATTTGGTTGGGTGATGCAAATCTCTTATTGCAGGAGAACTGATAAGGCAGAAGCCGAGGAGAGCCAATAGTCAGCAGGACGGCAAAGTCCTCTGCAGTTTCTGCGGCTTCTCTGGCCTTTTGGACAGACAACATGGCATCTGGATGCCTTATGGAGTGCCAGTATCCCTGTTCTTGAACATGGAGTAACCACAATCCCCATCCCTTTTAATCAAAAATGTAATTTGGGTGTTGGAGTAAAGATTAGGGAGCAGAAAGCTGTATCAAAAAAAGCCACAGGGCTTCTATGAGTAGGTACACACTCAAGAAGTCGGGATGGAGAGAAGTATAAGGGCAGGATCTCTAAGTGTGTCCTTCATCCTTAAGACTCCTCTCTGCTGTCAGGACTCATACATAGAGCAGTGAGTCCACCCTCAGGATTCCTGTCAGGTCATGCTGGTTTCATTGGAAGACACTGAAATTCTGTCTCCTCTTCATGTGTGTTCAGCAGTTCAATAACACCTTCAGGCCCTAGTGAAGTAGTTCTCAACTTCCATAATGCTGTGACCCTTTAATACAGTTCATCATGTTGTGGGCACCCCCAAACATCAAATTAATTTTGTCTCTACTTCATATGAATTGTAAGGTAAATATCTGATACACAGGATATCTGATATGTGACCCCCAAGTTGTCACCACCCATAGATTGAGAACTACTGCTCTAGTGGATATCCCAGGCATTAACCCTCCTGCACTCAAAGGAAAGGCTTTTCTCTCTGCCCAGTGCCTGAGTCCAGATGAAGCTCATCCTCCACTCTTTCTACTTCCTGGTGTTGAAGATTGATTGGCATTGCAAAAATCATCACTTGGTTGAAGCCCTATGGTTGGTCTCCAAAGCAGTGAATGAAACTGTAAAAGCTAGTGACCTCAAATGGCACAGGTTTGTCATATTCAGGGGGCTTGGGAGCATACAGATCTAGAGAGGGGAAAGGGAGCCCTTTAATACCAGAGATAGAATGCTTTAGGGGAACACACAGGCAGACTGAGCATCATTTGCCACCTTTCTATAAGGGAATAAAATATAAGAGGAAGTTTTTAATAGAGGTCCTAAAAAAGTTTAGGAACAAAAATAAAATCAGAATATAAATAAGTAATGTGGGAGATGAAGGAGATTGATTATATCAATAGGAACCAATGAATTCATGGGGATCGGTGAAAGTTAGAAATAGTCTTCCTTGCATGGACAGGTACTCAGGGAGACAGGGATGGGATATTCTTCTCCTGGACATTTCTGGACTTTCTGATACTCCCATCTCACTTCCAGGACACACTTTACAGTCATATTCACAAACATATTCACAGATGTTCAGAGCAGGTGAATATGAACCTCATAATATCTCCAGGCTTGGATAGGGAAAAAATTTAACAGACTCCAACACATATTCACAGAGGCACACACACACACACACACACACACACACACACACACACACACATACACACACACACGTACACACACACATGTGCACACATACACACGTACACACACACAGAGGGAGAGTTACATACAAACACAAATACACAAACACACACACACACACGTACACACACACACACACACACACACTCACACTCACAGCATTGTCTGGACCAGCACTGACATGAGAGCTGTTGCTGAGAGAAGCACAGCTGTGACCTGCACACAACATGGCGGCTGCTGTGGTGGGATCAGGAAATGAGGAGATGACACAAAGTCTCCCACTGACCTAGAAAACCTACATGCTCTAAGTGTGGATACTGGGTGAAGATAAGTGTTTGGACACCACAGGTTTGTTAACTCTTCTTTACCTCAGAAAATATCCTGACTGGATGCTGTGCAGTCTTAAGCAGTCCTGATCCTCTCTGCCTGAGAGTGCAGGGAGGCGTCAGGTGAGACCCTCCTCCTGCTGTGTGAGTCATCTCTGCCAGCTCCCACCTCCCCGGCCCTCCCCTCTCACAGCACCATGTTCTGACACTGCAGAATTTGGCAGACCTGATGAGTTGCAACAAGAAAAGTTAAAAGCCCCAAATCAGCCTAGTGACTCTTCTGTGTCACCCTCCCCCATCTGACCACATGATCAGCATCTTTGGTGCCACCTTTGTGGATGAGGACAGGGCAGCAGCCACTCCCAGCCATCCAAGAGCAAATTGTCAACAGTTTTCTGAGTCAAGTGCTCACCCTGTCTGTCCCTGTGACTTTCTGCCTACACACATGACTTACCACACAGCATCTTTCTTTGTCCATGTGTCCCACTGAGGGCTTCTGCCTGTGATGCCTGACAGTTATTGCAACAGACAAAACCTACAGAAATGGTCCTGTTTAGAGCCTGCTTACAACCGCAAGGCTTTATCTTCAAGGCAAATCTCACAATAAAACCCTGTTAATTGAGTGAAATGTCCTTCTGGCTGGAAGCTAAAAAGCCATTCTCAAGAATAGGAGTCATTGGTGAAAATCACGTTAGGTGAATGGATTTCTTCTCTTTCTGCTTTTTGTTTTTGTTTTGATTTTTGAGACAGAGTATTGTATTATTTCAGACTGGCCTACTAGCTCAGGTTCTAGGTTTATAGGTGTGTACCAAAACATACATCTAATACATCCCTTCTGAGTAATCCTGAGCATCGTCTATAAGTCTTCACCACTCTGATGTTCCCATGGATGACATGGGCCAGGATGAGACAGAACAGGACAGGTACACTCCATCCCTCTTAGAGTTGTCACTTACTCTGAGCCCATGAATCCAAAGAAAGAATACTCCACACAGTAGCCATGAGTGAGTCAAATACATCTTCCTGCATGGAGATCCCTGGTGAGCTTCCTGAGCCTGCTGCCCCACAGCAGGTGTCACAGGTGAGGTGAATTCAGTGGATCTGTCTGAGGATCCACCATTCCTGCTTTGTCTTTAGCCTCTGTGGAAGGCACAGCAGGGCTCCCAAGGTCCTTCTAGGATACCAGCAAACCTCCCTTTAACCCAGAGTCACCTTGTTCACAGTCCTTTCAGTAACAAGCCCAGGGCAGGTGTTGGGGTGGAGAGGAGGCTGCAGAAAGCTGTAACTGGAAATATCAGGAGGAGTTCTCTAGTAGATGCATGCTCAGGATGTCACAGGTGGAGACTGGGATGCAGCTCTGAGAAAGGTGACATGGATAGAAGAGAACACCATGTGCATGCCCACCACTCTGAAAACTACTCCTTGCATTCAGGAGTTACAGTTTCCTGAATCTACCTTCAGGGTCCCTCATCCATTGCAGTCATGATTTTGAATATATGCATCACCCTCCCAGTTCAAACACAGCTGTTTCATTGAAACACACTGCAAGCCTGGCACCTCTGAAGTACCTATACCTATCAACTCCATCTCCTTACTGCCTTACTCTCATGGCCAGCTCCTACACAGTTCAAGTTCACAGTCCTTTATCTACTCAACAAATGTTTAATGGGGACATCTGGTTCTAGTGTCTGGGATTAGCTAAGCTTTCAGACCCTCTAAACAGGAGCTTCAGAATCACAAAAACCCTGGCAAATTAAATAAAAGAATACAGGATCAATCAGGAGCAGCTCCCACCTAATCCAGCCTGACTTTCTGGAGGCTGTAGTGTGGGATCAGTTCAGAAAACCTGAAGTTCTGTCTTAGTTAGGGTTTTTATTGCTGCGAAGAGACACTATGACCATGGCAACTCTTATAAAGTAAAACATTTAATTGGAGTGGCTTGTTTACAGTTTCAGAGGTTCAATCCTATCATCATGACAGAGAGTATGGCAGATACAGACAGGTGGTACTGGCTATATCTTGACAAGAAGGCAGCTGGAAGTTGACTGATTCACTGGGTGGTATCCTGAGCATAGGAAACCTCAGAGCCTTCCCACACAATGAGAAAGTTCCTCCAGCAAAGCCATACACACTCCAGGAAAGCCACACCTCCTAATAATGCCACTCCCTATGAGATTATGGGAGCCAACTACATTCAAAGTCCCACAAGTGCTAGGTGAACATTGGTCTTGCCTCCATCTTTCCAGTCCCCAACAGTCTTGGGCACCCATAGCCTGGCACAGCAGAACTTCCTCCTTTCTCCTAGCATGGCACAGCCATGGCTTCTCCTGCCTCCTCCAGTCAGCAAGGATTGCTGTCATTCCACTGCAGCCCCTCCATGCCCTCTTATCCAGTTTGTGACCCCAGACATTCAAGATAGTTGTTCTCTCTACTCTGAACTTTCTGATCCAGGGAACTGGAGGGCTGTGGGGCTGAGAGATACCCTGATAGATGCTCACATCTCTGGGTGAAGGGACCAGTTTCTCTATTTATTTTCTGTATATCCTGATGCTTCTTTCAAAGCTGGACTCTGGTATCATGTTCAGGGAAAATGTCTTCTGCCTCTTACAGAACATGATTCAAAAGATACACCTTGATGCTTTTCCAAGATAAAATGCTTCTTGGTACATTTCTTTGTGTAGGGAGTGGTTGTGGAAATTTCCATAAACATAAATAATCAGTAGACAGCAACAACGAATTAGTTCTTCCACAGCCTCAGCCCAACTCATCACTTTAAGTGCTTATGGACATAACCAGACCCATTTCTCATTTTGAGAAACCACTTTGAAGGAGAAATAGATGAATCTATGAATTGTTTTGAATGTCAATTATTGGTGCCATTTAATTTACAGATAGATTAGGTGTAGACATTTTCAGTTGTTGGAAACATTATTAGCTGATTCAGGACTTTCAGGAGCTTATTCTGAAAGTGTCAATGCCTTATATTTATATATTGAAGCCCAGTGTCCACTGTGATGATATTATGATTTGGGATATTTAGTCAGTGTTCATGGCATGATCACAGTGATATCTTTTGACTAGGGACCACACAGCAGCAATGTTTGAACCAGAGAGTTAACCCTCACCACACAGTAAATATTCTGGCATCATAACTCTAAATTACATGGTCACCAACCTTGGGGGGGGCAATTTCTGTTTATAAGCCACATAGCTTAAGGTTTATACTCACACATGTATGCATCACACTCATATATATTTAGATATAGTGTCTATATGGAACAGATTTGCTCATGAACTCTTCCTGCCTCCTAGGATGAAGTCTTCCTAGTCTTTGGGACTACATCCACCACAGCACTCAGATTGTAGCTAATGATGACTTGGTTATGGTATTTCAAATTTACTAAGACTCTGGAGCTGTGGTTAATGTGTTTGTGGGGATCCACAGATATTTCCTAGGGAGATCTGAGATTGCTTAACACAGCAGGGCTGCATTAGGAATGGCTTGACCACATGCATAGTTACCAGGTGTTTGGAATGGTCTGCACTTGGCTGTACTAGGGGGAGGTCTTTTGCCCCACCCCTTGGCATCCCTATAAAAAGCCCTTTTGAATAGACAGAAGGGGCCAGTGGATATTGATCCAGGTCCTCCAGAAGCTATCCTGTGTTTTTGTCTGTCTTCTCCACACCATCTTTTGATTTAAATATTTCTTATCCCTCTCTCCTCAAGACTACCCTGGGACAAAGTCAAGCTCATATTTTCTGTGATTCTGTAATGTTCATATCTTGAGACCCCCAAACAAGACTGCCACAGATCTATATCCAATGCAAGCACCAAAGGGTTTATTAATAACAAAGCAACACTGGACTTGGTATGTGTCCAACATTCAACACAGCAGATGGAGGAGGATGGCCCTGAGCTCTCATGGTTAAGGGTTTTTGAAGTGGAAAACAGCAAGCAGGGTATTACTAGCCTTTGTGTAATATGATTGGGTGAGGAGGTGTAACCTTGAGCTGCCATTGAGTCTGGCTGGTCTCACTCATTCACATTGACCCATGCACGTAGCTCTAAGCTTGTGAGGAGTCCCAGACAGTGAACAACTGGCTGAACCTTGAATAGTCAGAGTACATGCAGAAAGGGAGCTACTTCAAGGACTATGTCTTCTGTTCACGTCCCTCCAAGAAACTGCTTGCTCAAGTCTCAGGAAAATGAAATTGAGGCCTGATCTCTGAGAGAAGACTGAGAAGCCTGTTATAGTGTCTTTTTAGCCCTTTCAGTTCCTATTCCTGCCACTTCACAGCACTGGAGACAAGAACACCAGAGGCAACTGGGGCTACCTGGACCAAGTGGCTGCCCTATGCTAGGTGCAGCAGAATATCACCTACTTTGGAGGCAACCCTGGCCAGGTCACTATTTTTGGTGCATCAGCAGGTGGTACAAGTGTGTCTTCACTTGTGTCCCCAATGTCCAAAGGACTCTTCCACAGAGCCATCATGGAGAGTGGAGTGTAGCTATAATTTTCCTGGTCCTGCCTGGCCCATGGTCAGGATAAATCTCTCTCACCTGCCAGTCTCACAGCCACTGAGACCCCATCAAGTAAACACACAGAGATGTATATTACTTATAAACTGTATGACCATGGCAGGTTTCTTGCTATCTGTTCTTATATCTTAAATTAACCCATTTCTATTAATCTATAGGTTGTCATGTGCCTTGTGGCTTACCGGTATCTTAACATCTGTTTCTCATTGTAATGGCTTGCAGAGTCTCTCTGTCTCAGCCTTCTTCCTCCAAGAATTCTTTTCTCTCTTTGTCCCACCTATACTTCTTGCCTGGCTACTTGCCAATCAGCACTTTATTTATTAATCAATCAGAGCAACACATTTACAATACACAGAATGTCCCACAGAACTTCCCCTTTTCTTTTTTTTCAAAAAGGTACTTTTTAACTTTCACATAGTAAAATTACATATAACAAAACATTTATAAGGCAATAATTACAGTTACAATATTTAGTCTATTTATAATATCTAGTACATTTTATGTGGCAAAATTTAAGAAGATATCCTATCTATCTTATATTTGTGAGTCTAATGTTTCATATCTAACTTACCTCTCATCATAACTAAGGAAATTATAACTATCTAGTCTTCAACTACATCAAAGACCTCAGAAGGATATAATATTATCTGAGAAATGGGAGAAAGATGGAAGCAAGTTCCAGGAGTCTTGGGACAGTAGACAGAGACAGCTGGCAGCCTGGACAATCATCTAAAATTCCTTTGTAAAGTTGGGGCATCTGTCTTCAGCCACAGGTCTAGAATTTCTCAGCCATTTTGCTCTGCGTCCTGTAAAATGTCTGGCAATTTCCTCTGTGAAGCAGGAACCTGAAGGACCATTTTGCCAAGCAAAGTTCAGTGGTCACCTTCCTATGGTTCCTGCATGTCCAGTTGATCAAGCAGTCCTCTGAGTTGTCATCCAGAATGAATCTCAGCTGAACTGCTGCTCAAAAGCCTAAAATCCATGGCTCTAATTCCTCGTCCTCATGCCTTAAATACCTTTCTGCTTCCTGCCATGACTTCCTGGGATTAAAGGCTCTTGTCACCATGACTGGCTGTTTCCAGTGTGGCCTTGAACTCACAGACTTCCAGGCAGATATCTGCCTCTAGAATGCTAGGAAAGGTATATGTGCCACCATTTTCTAGCCTCTGTATCTAGTGGCTTTTCTGTTCTCTGACCCCAGGTAAGTTTATTAGGGTGCACAATATTTTGGGGAACATAATATCACCACAGTGGAGAGGCCCTGCTGCCTGAACTTATCTCTGACACATCTGAGGTGATCTACACAGCAAGTGCCCTCAACAGCATCAGCCCTGTCTTTGCTACCTCAGTCCTTGCCTCTGGTACTCTATTAACCTATTAAATGGGGAAAACAAGGATCATGGGAAATAGCTTCTTTCCAGTAATTATGGAAAGGCATAAAATTTAGAATCTACTCCACTCTGCTTTATGTATGTTGAGTATGTTATATGACAGCAAAGCTTTGTCCAGTGGCTTTCATCATTGGCAAAAACATGTGTGCATGATTTCATAGTTCGCTTCTTATTACTGTGATAAAGACCATGCCTAAAAGCTGTTTGGGGAGGATAAGGTTCATTTCAGCTTACAGTTAATAGTCCATCTTGAAGAGAAGTAAGAGTAGACACTCAGACAGGAATCTGGAGGCCAGAACTCAGGCAGAGGCCAGAAAGCGTCACTGTTACTGACTTGATACTCAGAGCTTCCTCAGTTTGCTCTCTTATATATCCCAGGGCACCTGCCAATGGATGACACTGCCCAGACTGTGCAGGGTCTTCTCTATCAGTCATTTATCAGGAAAATACCAGGCTTGTCTATGAGCCAATCTGATAAAGACCTTTTCTTTTTTGAAGTTCCTTTTTGTCACCCTGGCTTGTGTCAAGTTGAAAAAAAATTAATCTAACCAGAGCATATGGATAGAGGGAATGGGCCATCTGGTTAAAAAAAAAAAAAAAGCTCACTGTGCAAGTGTGAGGTCCTAAGTTCAAATCCCCAGAGACGACATAAGTCTAGAGGTGGTAATATGTGTCAGTAACCCAGTGCTCCTGTGGACAGATGGGAAGTAGAGATAGTAGAATCCCTGGAAGGTCATAGCTCAGCTAAGCCAGTGTAGACAAATGCAAACAAGGGGTAAGATGACAAGTGCCACCTGAGGGTGTTCTCTGTTCTTCACAGGCAAAACATGACACACCATACTCATTGTCACACATGGACACCACACACAAAAACAAACTAAACAAATATTCAGGTAACAACAGTCCTTGTCCCAGCTGTCACTCTGAGTAACAGAAAATGTAAACAATTCCACTTAAGTCCTTTCATACACAGCAAACAGTAGGTTGTGATATTTAGGGGCAATGACAACTACTTGAAATCAAGGAAACTCTGCTCCCTATTGAGAGGGATGGGCCAACCAATGCCTGTTCCATTTACAAATGGTGGCCAACCTCTCTGGATGTGAGGCCAAGGATTCAGAGGCCCTGGTACCCTGCCTATGAGACAAGACTGAAGCAGAGATTCTGGCTCTCAACAAGGTTTGGATAATTGTGTGGCTTAGAGGACCAGTTCACCAGCATGTGGGATTGCCAGTCCTTACTATGCAAACCAGTTAACTCATCTCCATGGTTCGTTGTCCTTATAATACTGAGTGCAAAAGGAACAAGATAGGCTAATTTTGATGTCCCATTCCTTCTGGAGTGGGCATAACATCCTGAGATGAGAGAGGAAATGGGAAAATGGTGTGGATGTTCAGTGAGCATCAGAATATTTGTGTGATTGATCTTCAGCACTGACCCTTGATGTCCCTAGGTCTTCACTATGATCCCTGGTGTGGTGGATGGGATGTTCCTACCTAGGCACTCTCAGGAGCTGTTGGCCTCAGTGGATTTTCAACCTGTCCTCAGCATCATTGGTATCGACAGTGATGAGTTTGGCTGGGGAGTCCCCTTGGTAAGACCTAGTTCTAAGCTCCTGGGAACTTAAGATCAAATGGTGGGTGGCAGAACCTTAGAGGTACTTTGATCTAGATTCAACCCATCCTATACTTAAGACTCTCCTCTATCTGCCAGTTCATGGGCCTTGATCATGTCATAAAGAACATAACCAGAGAGACCCTGCCAGCTGTGCTGAAGAGCACAGCAGCACAGATGGTGAGAGACCTTGATTCCTGTCCTGACAGAGAGTGTTCCCATATATTCTTCTCAGATACCATGTACGGAAATAAAGGCTAGTGTATGTGTGTGTTTTTGTGTAGGCTCACCCAAGCTTGTACCATTCCCCCTCTATGCTGTCTCATCCCAGGCCACATTCCTTACTCAGAGGCTGCTGCCTACCTATCCAAGAGCCTGCCTAACATCACTCTTCCTGATTCCTCCTGGTGTAGATGCTGCCTCTTGAATTCAGTGACTTCCTAAGGTAATAGTACATGGGGAACATTAAGAACCCCCAGACTCTCCAAGCACAGTACAGAGATGATGATGGAGGACTTCAGGTTTGTGATCCCTGCACTCTAAGTAGCACATTTACAGCATGAGTACATCATTAACAAGACCTTGAGTGAGGGTAGCTCAGAGCTGTGGGTCCCCGGTAAGCTCTGTAGTGTTCATACCTACTCATGAGGTATCTGATACCAGGCATCTTAAGTCACTTACCTCAGTGAACCCTTATGTAAGTGGAAATGAATGACATCTTATCTAGGTCCAGAGGAAGAAACATGTTAGTTACATTTGATGTCTTGTGAAAACTGTCACTTTAACAAAAGGTTTCCCATAGCCAATAATCCAGCCTAGAGCTCATCAATGGTGATTCCAGATAACTTTAGAGCAAGGTTTCTTGTCACCAAAGTTTAGATATAAAGTTTAGATATGAAAGCTCCATTTGAGAAATCATTATGGTAATATGTGTCCTCACTCCCAGTTTCCCATGCTCCTGTCTACTTCTATGAGTTCCAGCACCAACCAAGTCTCATCAAGTATAAGCATGTCAGGCCATCCCACATGAGGGCTGACCATGGCAATCACATTAACTTTGTCTTTGTCTCCAATTTCTGGGGTATGAAATGTGAGTCTTTCTTGTTTTTCTTGAGCTGAGTGGAGCCCAAGGTGCGTTCCTGAGGGATTACTGAGCTCTCAGTCCAATTGAGGAAACCGAGACTGTGGGAAAGAACAAGATCACATGTTCACCATTTCTGAGCTGAAAAAAAATAATACAAGACAAAAAACAAGCAAACAAACAAACCAAAACAAAAACCTCTATGAATCTTTCCTAGTCTAGGTTGTGCTAGAAGGAATTAGAGCACGCTGGGGTAGGAGTGATCCTGTGAGAATTCAGGTGGAGGCTTGGACGGATCCTGGATTCTGAGTGCTGATTGAAGAGTGTACACTAGGCTTCACATTCAAGTTTGGGATACAGTTGCCATAGAAGAGCATGAGTTGGCACCTGTGTGAGGTGGCTGGGAACTTGGACTCTTTCTCTTTTTGTCTGCAGCTGACCTCACTGAGGAGGAAAAGCAGCTGATCAAGAGGATGATGAAGTACTGGGCCAACTTTGCAAGACATGGGTAAGCATATGCCTCTCCCTCAACCTCTTAATATTGGGTCTCCATCCAGGGCTCCCATATGGGTGTGCCTCACTAGCATACATGGGTCCTTAATTATACCACAGTGGTCCAAATCAGGACATTCTTAGGCAGAGACCTTCTAGCTTTAGTTACTGCTCATCCCACAGAGACATGGTGGGAGAGACAAGTGTTGTAGTATTGTTCTCTAGATTTTCCCTCTGACAGGGAGACAAAAAACTAAACAGCTTCCCTTGCTTCGTGTGGACCAGACACTTGTGAGTGACATTGTATTCTCTGTCAGTAGACAAGCCTTCCTGTAGGCTCTGGCCATTGACCTACTCATCCACTGCTCTGACCCAAATCAATGGATCAGGCCTTAGATGAGAGCGACCCTTCCCTGTTGGTGGCATATTCACAGGAACCAAAACAGTGAAGGTCTACCATACCAGAAATCAGGTGCCCATAGATGTGTGGATTTATGTCTAGGATTTCAGTTTGATTCCATTGATCAACATGTTTGTTTTGTGCCATTATCATGCTGTTTTTATTTTTATAGCTTTGTAGTACAACTTATAATCAGGGATGGTGATACCTCCAGAAATTCTTTTATTATTTAGGTTTGTTTTAGCTATTCTGGGATTTGTGTTTCCATATAAAGCTGGAAATTGTGAAGAATTGTGTTGGAATTTTGGTGGGGATTGCATTCAATCTGTAGATTCCTTTTGGTAGGGTGGACATTTTTTACTATGTGAATCCTACTCCATGGCCTTTTCATATTCTGGTATGTTCTTCATTTATTCTTCAATGACTTGAAATCATAAAAACCTTTTATTTTCTTAGAGTTACCACAAGTGATTTTATATTATTTGAGGCTATTGTGAAAGACATTGCCCTTGTTTCTTTCTCAGGTATTTGTCCTTTGCATGTAGGAGGGCAACTACTTTTGAAGCCTACTTGATCATGGTGGATGATCTTTTTGATGGGTTCTTGGATTCAGTTTGCAAATATTTTGTGAGTATTTTTACATCCATGTTTATGACAAAAATTGTGGTTTGGGTAGCATGGTAGCTGTGACTTTGTAAAATTAATTGGATAATGTTCCTTCTATTTCTATCCTACAGAATAATTTTATGACTAGTGTCATTAACTCTTCTTTGAAAGTCTGGTATAATTCTGCATTAAAACCATATGGCCCTGAGCTTCTTTTCATTGGGAGGCTTTTAAATACTGCTTGTATTTCACTAAGGGTTATAGATCAGTTTAAATTGCTTATCTGATCTTGATTTAACTTTGGCAAGTAGTATGTACAGAGAAAATTATTTCTTTTAGTTTTTCCAGTGTGGGAGGGTCTTTATGTAATTTCAGCAATAATGGTATTTTTTTTACCAACTTGTATACCCTTGTGTTTTGGGTATAGATGTTAAGAATTGAGAATGTTCTCCTTGTGAAATTTCATTTGATGGATGTACAATGTCCTTCCCTATTTCTTCTGATTCTTTTATATTAGATATTAAAATGGCTATTCCAGCTTCCTTCTTAGGTCTATTTGCTTGGAAGATCTTTTCCCAACCCTTTACAGAGGTGATACCTAGTGTTGATGTTAGGGTGTATTTGGGGGATGCAAGAGAAGAATGGATCCAATTTTCCTATTCATTCCATTAGTCTGTGTCTTTTTATTGGGGGATTTGAGACTACTGATTTTGAGAGATAACACTGGCCAATGGTTATTAATTCTTGTTATTTTGTTGTGGTTGGTGCTGGTGGTGGCAGTGATGGTGATGAATTAGTGTGTGTGTGTGTGTGTGTGTGTGTGTGTGCGCGCGCATGCGCGCGCGTGCACCTGTGCTTCTCAACTTTTTGATTTGCTGGTCTATTTATTGCAAAGAGTATTTAATACTCGTGTTTTATTGAATAGAATTCTTATTCTATTTAGGAAGGAGCTTTTTTTCTAGCACCTTCTTATATTTTTGGTTGTGAGTCTAGCCTTTAACAGCTGAGCCATCTCTCCAGCCCTTCTTCTAGCACCTTCTTTAGGGCTGGATTTGTAGATAAATATTGTTTAAATGTGTTTTTTGTCACAGATTGTCAGGGCACAGATGTGTGGGTTCATGTGGACCCATGGAAAGAAAATTCAGGGGTACTTAAAAATAAATCTAGCTTTTCTTGTCTGCTGGGGGGTCCAGCCTGGAAGGACTGAAGCACTTCCCCTTTACCCAGGGCATTTTTATTTTACTCTGTGTTTACAGTTTAGCCAGTTGATGTTTATATGCTCAAAACAATCGGAAAGGAGCTCCCAAAAATACAATGCCAAATGCAAATTTCCTCAATTTCTCAGGTACCATGGTTTTCTGGGTTTCCTGAACCAAGTTTTGCACAGGCTTTGATCCTTGGGAGACTCTCAGACAAGATTCACATAGGGCAGTAAGTGAAACAAAAGGTATCAGTTAAACAAAGGATGGATTAGGGTTAGGTGCTACTCTCTGGAGCCAGGCCACGAGTAGCTCAGCAGAATTGCCACCACAGGTCTAATTGTGGCATCTCTCATTTTTTCCATCTGTGATGATTGAAAGTTCTTCTAGGTTTAATAGTATGAGCTGGTATATATTGCCTCTTAGAATCTACAGCACATCTTCCAAGACCCTTCTGGCTCTTCCATTGAGAAGTCAAGTGTATTTCTAATAGGTCTACCTTGATGCTACTTGGTCTTTTTCCCTATCATTTTTTAGTATTCTTTCTTTAATCTGTACATTCAGTATTTTTATTATTAGATGCTGAGGGGAACTTCTTTTCTGTTCCAGTCTACTTGGTGGTGTGTATGCCTCTTGTACCTTAATAGACTTCATCTTCTTGAGGTTAGGGAAATTTTCTTTATGATTTTGTTGAAAATATTTTCTGTGTCTTTCACCTGGGTATCTTCTCCTTCTACTCCTTTTATTTATAGATTTGGTCTTTTCATGATGTGCTAGATTCCTAAATGTTTTGTGTAAGGAGTTGATTTAGATTTAACCTTTTGTTTAACGATGAATCCACTTCTTCTGTTGTTTCTTCAAGCTTGAGAGTCTCTCTTCTATCTCTTCTTGGTGCTGGTGAAGCTTGACTGTGAATCCTGCTACAGTTCCTAAATTTTCCATTTCCAGATTTTTCTCAAATTTTGGTTTTCTTTATTGATGCTATTTCCATTTTCAGATCTTGATATTTTTTACTCATTTCCTATACTGTTTTTCTCAATTCCATAGAGTTCTTTAGGGGATTTTTCATTTCTGCTTTAAAGATGTCTATCATATTCATAAAAACTTTTTTTTTCTTATGCTTCAGCTGTGTTGGAATATTAAATGTCTGCTATGGTAGGGTTTCTGAGCTCTAGTGAAGACATCTTGTCCTGGCTATTATTGATTGTGCTTTTATATTGCCATCTAGGTGTCTGGGACTGGGAAGATTGTAATAAATTCTATATGCTGGTATCTGGCCTTTTTTTTATTATATTTGTGTTTTAATTTTACATATCAGCCATGGGTTTCCCTGTCCTCACCCCTCCTGTCCCCCAAGCTCCTCCTCTCCAATCCCATCTCCTCCAGGGGCAAAACTCCCCTGGGGACTCAGCTCAACCTGGTAGATTCAGTACAGGCAAGTCCAGTCCCTTCCTTCCAGGCTGAGCAAAGTGTCCCTGTGTAAGCCCAAGGTTCCAAACAGCCAGCTCATGCACTAAGGACAGGTCTGGGTCCCACTGCCTGGGTACCTCCCAAACAGTTCAAGCTATTCAATTGTCTCACATATCCAGAGGGCCTGATCTAGCTGGGGGCTCTACAGCCTTTGGTTCATAATTCATGTGTTTCCATAGGTTTGACTATTTGTCCCTGTGCTTTTCCAATCTTGGTCTCAACAATTCACACTCTTTTTTTTTTTTTTTTTAGCTGAAGATCGAACCCAGGGCCTTGTGCTTGCTAGGTAAGGGCTCTACCACTGAGCTAAATCCTGGCTCAGCCATTAAAAGCTAGGCTCACAACCAAAACAATTCACACTCTTACAGTCCCTCCTCTTTCTCAACAATTGGACTCCTGGAGTTCCACCAGGGGCCTGGCCAAGGATCTCTGCATCCACTTCCATCAGTCATTGGATGAAAATTCTATCATGACAGTTAGGGTGTTTGGTCATCTGATCAACAGACTAGGTCAGATCAGGCTGTCTCTTGACCACTGCCAGTAATCTACAGTGGATGTATCATTGTGGATTTCTGGGGACCTCTCTAGCCCTTTGCTTCTTCCTGTTCGCATGTGATCTTCATTTATCATGGTCTGTTACTCCTTGTTCTCCCTTTGTGTTCTTGATCCAGCTGGGATTTTCTGCTCCCCTAAGCTCTCTTTCCCTCAAAACTTGCCCTTCATTACTCCCATTGTTGTCCAAGTTGTTCATGTAGATCTCATCCATTTCTCTGTCATTGGGTGATCCTTGGGTCTTTCCTAGGGTCCCCTTTTCTAGGTAGCCTCCCTGGAGTTGTGTAGCAGTCTAGTCATCTTTATTTTACATCTAGTATCCTCCTTTGAGTGAGTACATACCATGTTTGTCTTTCTGAGTCTGGGTTACCTCACTCAGGATGATTTTTACTATGTTAATCCTGCCTATCCATGAGCATGGGAGATCTTTCCATTTTCTAACATCTTCTTCAATTTCCTTTTTCAGGGACTTAAAGTTCTTGTCATATAGGTCCTTCACATGCTTAGTTAGAGTAACCCCAAGGTATTTTATATCATTTGTGGCTATTGTAAAGGGTGATGTATCTCTGATTTCCTTCTCAGCCTGTTTGTCTATTGTATATAGGAGGGCTACTGATTTTTTTTTTTTGAGTTGATCTTGTATCCTGCTATGTTGCTGAAGGTGTTTATAATATGTATCATTTCCTTGGTTGAATTTTTGGGGTTACTCATGTATTCTATCATGTCATCTGCAAATAGGGAAAGCTTGACATCTTCCTTTCCAATTTGTATCCCCTTAATCTCCTTATGTTGTCTTATTGCTCTGGCTAGAACTTCAAGTACTATATTGAATAAGTATGGAGAGAGGGGACAGCCTTGCCTTGTTCCTGATTTTAGTGGTATTGCTTTGAGTTTCTCTCCATTTAATTTGATGTTGGCTGTTGGCTTGCTGTAAATTGCCTTTATTATGTTTAGGTATGTTCCCTGTATTCCTGATCGCTCCAAGACCTTTATCATGAAGGGGTGTTGGATTTTGTCAAATGCCTTTTCTGTGTCTTGTGAGATGATCATGTGGTTTTTTTCTTTGAGTTTGTTCATATGGTGTATTGCATTGATGGACTGGTATCTGGTCTTGATTTTGTCAGGTGGATGTTTTGTTTCTTGGTTTATGCTACCCTCTCTGGTTCCCTGGAGAATGCAGTGACTGTGTGTGGCCACAGGAAATTCTTCTGGGGTCATGATGGGTGTGGTCACTGGGGGTCCCAGGTAAAATATGTTTCTGAATATTGGGAGCTGAACCTCAGAATTGTTCTGGGCTGCCTGGACATCTGAAGGTGTTTACATAGTAAGAAAAGCAGGATCTGTTTAGTTGTGCTCCAGGAATGGGATCAGTGAGTGAGGAGAGGCCACAGCTGAAGATCTGGTATTGTGCTATGGATTGCACTGGGGGATTTGACTTGGAGGAAAGCAGGGAGATTTGAAGTGTTAGCTTACTTACTTTACTTGTCCAAGTTGCCTATGGATTCCCAGGGAATTTGTGATGTAGTTGGAGGCTGGGACAAATCAATGGGTGGTTGTAGGGACATAAGAAGGGGAAACCTATGGGATTCCCTGGAGATGGGTGGAGGAGGAAGAAGGGAAGCTCTGGCAAGTGCTCTAGTGCAGACCTGGGGATGAGGCCGAGGGGATTGGATTTGGAGGAGCAGAGCAAAAAGGGAAGATCTGTGATCAGCCTACTTGCTTCCCTGGCTAAACTATGTATGTGAACACACACACTCTCTCTCTCTCTGTCTCTCTCTCTGTCTCTCTCTCTGTGTCTCTCTCTGTCTCTCTCTGTCTCTGTCTCTGTCTCTCTGTCTCTGTCTCTCTCTCTCTCTCTCTCTCTCTCACACACACACACACACACACACACACACACACATGAATATTTTCACAATTGCCCCCTACACACAGATTTAAGTCTTTTTCATTCTACATGTTCACTATGGTCTGCAAAATCATTAATGGTTTTCGGAATGATCATGACAGAAACATGAAGATATTACCCCAAGTCATGCTACATAGTAATCTGGTAACATAAAGAAACTATTTCAATAGTATTAAGCTTGGGGGATCTTCCACAAATCAGCCATTCCTTAGGTAGGAGAAAGAGAGAGAGACAGACACACACACGCATAGGTTGAGAAAGACAGAGGCAAACAGACAGACAGACCAACCAACCACATCTTTCCCTGGTAGGGGCTGGGAACACAGATTATTGGATAGAGTTGCTGAATATGTAGAATTCTTTACTGATTAGAGGAGGCAAGAAAACATTTAATTGTGATGGCTTCATTACAGTTCAGAGGTTTAGTCTATTATTATCATGACTGTGAGCATGTTGGCTGGGAGTATGGGAGCATGCAGGCAGACATGGTGCTGAAGAATCCTACATCTTGATCCAAGGGCAACAGGAAGGGGGACAGTCTGATTGAGCATGATTTGAGAATATATCAAAACTCAAAGCCTGCCTCCACAATGAAACAGTTCCTCAAGCAAGAACCACAGGCACTCCAACTAGGTCACTCCTACTCTAACAAGGTCACTCCTACTCCAACAAGGCCACACCTACTCCAACAAGGCCACACCTACTCCAACAAGGCCACACCTCTTCCAACAAGGCCACTCCTACTCCAACAAGGTCACACCTACTCCAACAAGGCCACACCTACTCCAACAAGGTCACACCTACTCCAACAAGGCCACACCTACTCCAACAAGGCCACACCTCCTCCAACAAGGCCACTCCTACTCCAACAAGGTCACTCCTACTCCAACAAGGCCACACCTACTCCAACAAGGTGACTCCTACTCCAATAAGGCCACACCTACTCCAACAATGTCACACCTACTCCGACAAGGCCACACCTACTCCAACAAGGCCACACCTACTCCAACAAGGCCACACCTCCCATAGTGCCACTCCCTTTGAAGCCCATTTTCTTTCAAACCATCTAAGTTCTGGGACACATGGGTAAGAATGTGCACTGAGGTCTGGGCCAGAATGAGGTGCTTGTTTCATCCAAAACACATAAAAGTTGTCTGTCTGTGATGTGTAGTCTGCCATGTGTTTTTGATGAACAGTTAAAGCTTCTAACAGAACAACTTTGCCAGTCTCCTGGGTCAGAGATCGGTACCTGTAGGGAGTCTAAAGATCTTTTGCTATGGTGTGTGTCAAGGGTGTGAGGTGGGAGAGGGAGGAATGCACAGGTGTGTCTAGCAGAAAACATCCTTGCCCCTGGCACCATGACTGATAGCTTCTCCATGTATAGAAGTATCTTCCTGTTTTCCACAACTGCTCCTGAACAACAGTAACTCTTCTTTACATTCCATGTGATAAATTTTCATTTAATTTCAACTCTTGGACATCTCTTTGTTAGTGTGTATGTGTGCATAAACTTTTCACGCCCATCAATACCACCTGTCTTTTATTTTGTCATTCTCAATGAGGCCAAAATGTCCTCAATATGCCTTTTGTTTCTCCAAAGCATTTCCTCTGTTATTAAAGAGGGTGCGTCCTGTGTCCTTTAGACCCTGTGGCTTCATGCTACTTCTATCTCTGACAAACTTGCCTTCTTCGTTTACCAGTTTACACAGGCAAAGTCCCCTTGTTCCAATCACTGTACTGAATACCAGCCATAAGGCACCATGACCTATGCATGGAAGTAGAGACTCCTGTGTTGTCTGTCGTGGACACCAGGGCACAGATGAGGAGAATGCTAAGCAGAGGCTCAGCACCTGAGCTCATGGGTACCATCCCCATCTCAAGAATCCCTCCATGGCCTCCTGCACTGTGTTCTGTTGCTGTAGTTTGCACCTGCTTATGGTTTAGGAACACTGCAGCTCTTCCTGTCATGTCCTTTTAGAGGAACCACTGCAGACTAGCTGCCATCCTGCATAATGTCTTTGAGAGTCCCTCCTCTCATTGCAGAGTCTCAGCTCTATTACCCCTCAGCAGCTGCAGCCTGAGTCACTTCCATGTTAAGACTCTTCTTTGGTGGGGAGAAATCATGTTTCTTGACTCATTGTGTAGTCTAGGCTGCAGTGATCCTTACCATCTTCCTCCAGGAGCAGATGGCCACAATACAACCATACTGAAGATCGGCAAAGTCCCAGTACAGGTGAGGATGTGAGGAACTTGCACACAAGGTTAGAGGGAGTAAGAAACTATGCCTTTTTTTTTTTTTTTTGGAAGACAGGTTAGCACAGTCTTTCTAAGTTAAACAATCACAGGATTGTCACAAACTCCTCAGCTCATTGCTTTCACTTTCATTCAAAGGTATCTGAAGCATGTGGGCACACAAAGTTATGCTTGAAGTTACTCTAAGGGTTTCATTAAAAAGTTTAGTGTGCACATCTTTCATACCAGCATTCAGAAGCTGAGCCAGGAGTGTTAGAGTCCTAAGCCACTGTGACTACATTTCAAGATATTGTCTTAACATAAAGAAATACAGAAACCAACCCGTTTGGCCTTTGAACTCAACTTGATCTATTTTTGTGAGAAGCAAGATTGTTAATGCTCATAGGACTCTGGATTCTGGGCCAGAGAGTACATGTGAGATATGAAATGTTTTTTAAATACCTAATTGGATCCAATGAGTTTAGGTAGGTTATAATGATGCGGGGGGAGGGGGGCATGAATTGGATGGGAATTTGGAAGGAATTAGTCTAGAAAGGGGAGTAAACATGATTTAAATATGTTAATCTGTATATGAAATTATCAAAGATGAAAATATACTTCCTGGATATATAGTTGAGAGATAGAGCACTTATCTTACATGTATAAGACCCTGGATTCGATATCCTGTCTCCACTTCAGAAGTTTGGGAAAACTGACAAATCAGAGGTGATTGGATGTCAAAATATTATGTCCATCTGTTAATAAGCCCTAGGTATTCTCATCTATATCAGTAACTTGCAAAACATTTGATTTGCCACAGCCCTGGTATCTTAGAAAGTTTAAGTGACCATAACAAAAATCATCATAAGAAGCAATCTCGGCCCAGAACTCCCATCTGGACCAGAGGTGAGTGCCTGGGTTATAGTCAGATAGGCAATTGCGCCTGGGTCCGACCAATGGACACAGGCCACTCTGGGGTGACCTGACCAGCTTGGCCCCAGTTTCCTGGCAATAGGCAGGAACTGCTGGAAGGCTGCCCTTTTCCAAGACTGCAGGCAAACACTGCAGTCTCCACACCCTGCCCCCACACCCATTTGCCAGAGACACCAGCCACTTCTTGAGACTCAGAGACCAGCCCCAGCTTCCATCTGCTCTGGGATTCCCATCTGGACCAGAGGACCAGAGACCACAGGAACTCCCATCTGGACAAGAGGAGCTCCCATCTGGACAAAATAAGGAGACCCCAGGGACTTCCCGAGACTCAGAATGCAGCCCCCCAGCTCCTATCCGGCCAGCACTCTCATCTGGACCAGCGCTCCCATCTGACACAGAACTTCCATCTGGACCAGA
Source organism: Onychomys torridus (assembly GCF_903995425.1). NCBI lineage: Eukaryota > Metazoa > Chordata > Mammalia > Rodentia > Cricetidae > Onychomys > Onychomys torridus. Next base: position 32,207,328 of record NC_050447.1, read on the forward strand.
GAGAGTCTCCCTAAATCTGTCAACTCTCTCTGGACCAAGTACACTGATAAGACCAAGAACGAACCCAAGAGGAGATGGGCAGATGCCAAGGCAGAAGTACATACAACAAAATAAAGAGCAATACAGCATCACCAGAACCTAGACCTTCTCCAACAGTTAGACCTGAACATCATGGAATGGAAGAAGAAGAAGAAGAAGAAGAAGAAGAAGAAGAAGAAGAAGAAGAAGAAGAAGAAGAAGAAAACAACCTTATAAGTAACATCATGAAGAGGCTAGAGCCTTATATAGAAGAAATAAAAAATAAAGTAAAGGAACAGACAAAGAAAAAATGGGAAGAACACTATAAAAAAATAGAGGAAAGGACAATTAAAGCAGAAGAAAACAAAAAATTCTTGAATGAAAATCATGAAAAAGCAAGGGAGACAATCCAAGACCTGAAGAGGGAAATAGAAAAAATGAAGAAGACACTAGCAGAAGGAATGCTGGAAATAGAAAATCTGAGTAAACAAACAGGAACTTCAGAGGCAGGTATAACCAACAGAATGCAAGAGATGGAAGAGAGGATCTCTGGTGTTGAAGATACGGTAGAAGAAATAGATTCATCAGTCAAAGAAAACAGTAAAACCAACAAAGTCATGACCCACAATGTCCAAGAAATTTGGGACACCATGAAAAGACCAAACCTACAAATAATAGGGATAGAGGAAGGAGAAGAATACCAACTCAAAGGCACAGAAAATATATTTAACAAGATCATAGAAGAAAACTTTCCCAACTTAAAGAAGGAAATGCCTATGAAGATACAAGAAGCCTATAGAACATCAAACAGACTAGACCCCACCACAAAACATCCCATCGCCACATAATAATTAAACAACTAAACATACAGAATAAAGAAAGAATAGTAAGGGCAGCAAAGGAAAAAGGCCAAGTGACTTATAAAGGCAAACCCATCAGAATAACACCCGAGTTCTCGATGGAGACTTTGAAAGCCAGAAGGACATGGACAGAAATAATGTAGACACTAAGAGACCATGGATGCCAGCCTAGACTAATATACCCAGCAAAACTTTCACTCATCATAGATGGAGCAAACAAGTCCTTCCAAGACAAAACCAGATTTAAACAATACTTATCCACAAACCCAGCCTTACAGAAAGCACTAGAAGGAAAATTCCAACCTAAGGAAGTCAGATACTCCCTCGAAAACACAGGCAATAGATAACACCACAGCAGTAAACCCTAAAGAAGAGAAGTACACACACACTACCACCAAAAAATAAAAATAACAACAGGAATGAACAGTCACTGGTCATTAATATCCCTTAATATTAATGGACTTAATTCACCTATAGAAAGACATAGACTAACAGAATGGATATGAAAACAGGATCCATCTTTCTGCTGCATACAAGAAACACACCTCAAATTCAAAGAGAGACACCTCCTAAGAATAAAAGGCTGGGAAAAGACTTTCCAATCAAATGGTCTTAAGAAGCAAGCTGGTGTAGCCATCCTAATATCCAGCAAAATAGACTTCAAACTAAAGTCAGTCAAAAGAGATGATGAAGGACATTACATACTCATCACAGGAAAGATCCACCAAGATGAAGTCTCAATTCTGAACATTTATGCCCCAAACACAAGGGCACCCACATATGTAAAAGAAACATTACTAAAGCTTAAATCACATCTAAAACCCCACACATTAATAGTGGGAGACTTCAACACCCCACTTTCACCTCTGGACAGATCGGCCAAATTGAAACTTAACAGAGACATAATGGACTTAACTGATGTTATGGCTCAAATGGACTTAATCGATTTCTACAGAACATTCCACCCACACAAAAACGAATATACCTTCTTCTCAGCACCCCATGGAACCTTCTCTAAAATCGACCACATACTTGGCCACAAAGCAAATCTCAACAGATACAAAACAATTGGAATAAGCTCCTGTGTTCTATCAGACCACCATGGTTTAAAGTTAGATTTCAACAACAGAAAAAACTACAGAAATCCTACAATCTCATGGAAACTGAATAATGCTCAACTGAATCATCAATGGGTCATGGAAGAAATAAAGAAATAAATGAAAGACTTCCTAGAGATCAATGAAAATGAATATACCACATACCCAAACTTATGGAATACTATGAAAGCAGTGCTAAGAGGGAAATTCATAGCACTGAATGCCCACATAAAGAAGCTGGAGAAATCTCATGCTAGTGACTTGACAGCACACCTGAAAGCCCTGGAACAGGAAGAAGCAAAGTCTCCCAGGAGGAACAGATGCCAGGAAATTATCAAATTGAGAGCTGAAATCAATAAAATAGAAATAAAGAGAACAATACAAAGGATTAATGAAACAAAGAGTTGGTTCTTTGACAAGATCAACAAGATAGACAAGCCCTCATCCAAATTAACAAAAGGACAGAGAGAGAGCATCCAAATTAACAAAATCAGAAATGAAAAGGGGGACATAACAACAGACAATGAGGAAATCCAAAGAATCATCAGGTCATACTTGAAAAATCTCTACTCTTCAATACTGGAAAATCTAAAAGAAATGGATAATTCTCTGGATAGGTACCACATACCTAAGTTAAATCAAGACCAGATAAACCATTTAAATAGTCCAATAACCCTGAAGGAAATAAAATCAGTCATTAAAAGTCTCCCAACCAAAAAAAAAAAAAAAAAAAAAAAAACCCTGGACCTTATGGTTTCACTGCAGAATTCTACCAGATCTTCAAAGAAGAATTAATACCAGTACTCTTTAAATTGTTCCACACAATAGCAGCAGAAGGAATATTACCAAACTCCTTCTATGAGGCTACAATTACCCTGATTCCTAAACCTAACAAAGTTGCAACAAAGAAAGAGAACTACAGACCAAGCTCCCTCATGAATATTGATGCAAAAATACTCAATGAAATTCTGGCAAACAGACTCCAAGAACACATCAAAACAATTATCCACCATGATCAAGTAGGCTTCATCCCAGGGATGCAAGGGTGGTTCAACATACGAAAGTCCGTCAATGTAATACACCATATAAACAAACTCAAAGAAAAAAAACCACATGATCATCTCACAAGACACAGAAAAGGCATTTGACAAAATCCAACACCCCTTCATGATAAAGGTCTTGGAGCAATCAGGAATACAGGGAACATACCTAAACATAATAAAGGCAATCTACAGCAAGCTAACAGCCAACATCAAATTAAATGGAGAGAAATTCAAAACAATACCACTAAAATCAGGAACAAGGCAAGGCTGTTACCTCTCCCCCTATTTATTCAATATAGTACTTGAAGTTCTAGCCAGAGCTATAAGACAACATAAAGAGATTAAGGGGATAAAAATTGGAAAGGAAGAAGTCAAGCTCTCCCTATTTGCAGATGACAAGTTAGTATATATGAGTGACCCCCAAAATTCAACCAAGGAACTGATACAGCTAATAAAAACCTTCAGCAACATTGCAGGATACATGATCAACTCAAAAAAATCAGTAGCCCTCCTATGTACAATAGACAAACAGGCTGAGAAGGAAATCAGAGATACATCACCCTTTACAATAGCCACAAATGATATAAAATACCTTGGGGTTACTCTAACTAAGCATGTGAAGGACCGATATGACAAGAACTTTAAGTCCCTGAAAAAGGAAATTGAAGAAGATGTCAGAAAATGGAAAGATCTCCCATGCTCATGGATAGGCAGGATTAACATAGTAAAAATGGCGATCTTACCAAAAGCAATCTACAGATTCAATGCAATTCCCATCAAATTACCAACACAATTCTTCACAGATCTGGAAAGAATAATACTCAACTTCATATGGAAAAACAAAAAACCCAGGATAGCCAAAAGAATCCTGTACAATAAAACAACCTCTGGAGGTATCACAATCTCCGACCTCAAGCTCTATTATAGAGCTACTGTAATAAAAACAGCTTGGTAATGGCATAAAAACAGACATGTGGACCAATGGAATTGAATTGAAGACACAGACATTAACCCGCACACCTATGAACATATAATTTTTGACAAAGAAGCCAAAAATGTACAATGGAAAAAAGAAAGCATCTTCAACAAATGGTGCTGGCATAACTGGATGTCAATGTGTAGAAGGCTGCAAATAGATCCATATCTGTCACCATGCACAAAACTTAAATCCAAGTGGATCAAAGACCTCAACAGAAACCCAGCTACTCTGATCCTGATAGTAGAGAAAGTAGGAAGTACTCTTGAACGCATGGGCCCTGGAGATCACTTTCTAAATATAACACCAGTAGCACAGACACTGAGAGAAACAATCAATCAATGGGACCTATTGAAACTGAGAAGCTTTTGTAGAGCAAAGGACACGGTCAACAAGACAAAGCGACTGCCTACAGAATGGGAAAAGGTCTTCACCAACCCGACATCTGACAGAGTGCTTACATCCAGAATGTATAAAGAACTCAAGAAATTAGACATCAAAATGCTCAACAGTCCAATTAAGAAATGGGCTATAGAACTAAACAGAGAATTCTCCACAGAGGAAGTTTAAATGGCTGAAAGACATTTAAGGAGTTGCTCAACATCCCTAATTATCCAGGAAATGCAAATCAAAATGACTCTGAGATACCACCTTACACCTGTCAGAATGTCTAAGATCAAAAGCACAGAAGACAGCTTACTCTGGAGAGGATGTGGAGCAAGGGGAACTCTCCTCCACTGCTGGTGAGAATGCAAGCTTGTACAGCCACTTTGGAAATAAATATTGCACCTCCTTAGACAATTGGGAATCCATCTCCCCCAAGACCCAGCTATAGCACTCTTGGGCATATACCCAAGGAATGCTCAATCATACCACAAGGGCATTTGATCAGCTATGATTGTATCAGCTTTGTTTGTAATAGCCAGAACCTGGAAACAACCTAGATGCCCTTCAACTGAAGAATGGATAAAGAAAATATGGTACATATACACAATGGAGTACTACTCAGCAGAGAAAAACAATGACATCATGAGGTTTGCAGGCAAATGGATGGATCTAGAAAAAATCATCCTGAGTGAGGTAACCCAGACTCAGAAGGACAAACATGGTATGTACTCACTCATAGTAGGATACTAGATGTAAAACAAAGATGACTAGACTGCTACACAACTCCAGGGAGGCTACCTAGAAAAGGGGACCCTAGGAAAGACCCAAGGATCACCCAATGACAGAAAAATGGATGAGATCTACATGAACAACCTGGACAACAGTGGGAGTAATGAAGGGCAAGATTTTAAGGATAGAAAGCTTAGGGGATCAGGAGATCCCAGCTGGATCAAGAACAGAAAGGGAGAGTGAGGAATAACAGACCATTATAAATGAAGGCCACATGAGAACAGGAATAGGCAGTGTGCTCAAGAGGTCCCCAGAAATCCACAATGATATATCCTCTGTATTCTGCTGGCAATGGTCAAGAGAAAGCCTGATCTGACCTAGTCTGGTGATCAGATGACTAAACACGCTAACAGTCGTCTTGGAACTCTCATCCAATAACTGATGGAAGTGTATGCAGAGATCCTCAGCCAGGCCCCAGATGGAGCTCCAGGTGTCCAACTGTCGAGAAAGAGGAGGGTCTGCAAGAAAGTGAATTTTTGAATCCAAGATTGCAAAAAGCACAGGGACAAATAGCCGAACGACTGGAAGCACTTGAATTATGAACCAACGACTGTGGAGCCCCCAGCTGGATCAGGCCTTCTGGATAAGTGAGACAACTGAATAGCTTGAACTGCTTGGGAGACATCCAGGCTGTGTGACCGGGACCTGTCCTTAGTGCATGAGCTGCCTGTTTGAAACCTTGGGCTTACACAGGGACACTTTGCTCAGTCTGGAAGGAGGTGACAGGACCTGCCTGTATGGAATCCACAAGGTTTAAATGAATCCCCAGGGGTGCCTTGATACTGGAGGACATGGGAATGGAGGGGAGGGGCTGGGAGGAAGGTTGGGGTGGGGGCGGCAGGGGGGAGGACAGGGGAACTCATGGCTGATGTATAAAATTTAAAACACATAATAATAAAGAAAAAAAATTTTAAAAAAATAAGCAAGCTCAAGTCTATGGCAGATACACGTGGCCTGGCTATTGGAAGACCAAGGCAGGTAGAATAAATAAGCTCAAGAGTTAAAGGTCAGCCTGTAACATACACACACACTGCATCACAATTCCCAATTACATATATGCATAGATTGATACATGTAATATATATGACTTTATATATATCATAACATATGTGGCTTGTAGCCATAGAAATTTGTTCACAATTTTGAAAAATATGAATTTCAAAATTAAGATACCATCAGGTATTGAGCGCTAGCTTTCTCATCCAAATATGGTTATTTTTGGTTACACTGAGCTAATGGAACAAAGAATGATGCTCGTGATATGAGCTTCCTAGTAGCCAGACTCTTAACATCCTCATTGTAGAGTTCATGTTTGAGCTGACCTGATAATAGATGCCATAGAGGCAGAGGACAAAATCAGATACATAATGGAAAAGGCATGCTGGTAATTTAGGTAGGCTATACCAACAGGAGTAGATTTGCTGAGTCCCAGCACAAGTGTGTTTCACTTCTGAAGAAGAGGTCAGAACATGAGTATCCATTTTGCATCTCCTCAGGGCATGCATGTGTGATCATGCCAGTGGCTCCCTGTCTTTGACACCACTGAGTATGTGCATATGCAGTAGTATCTCCATGAAGAAGATTCTGTAGACTTCAGCCCACCTCCCTCTTCCTGTCTACAAATAAAAGGTTCCAGATCATCCCCTCCACCACACACACAGAATTTGAGAGTCTTCTTCATTCTACATGTTCACTATGAAGGTCCTCTGAATGATGGCGCACTGGCTGACAGAGCATGTAGGGATGTTACCCAATGTCATGCTACACAGCAGTTGAGGATTAGGAGGACACACCAACATTTCCTCATAACATAAAGAAGCTACTTCTACATCTTCAAGCTTAGAAGAATCAGGTAGTATGGTCCTTTCAGTTCCTAAAGCCCAGATGTTCACCAGAAAGGGAGTTGAAGACAAAGAGAACATCTGCCTAAGCAGGGCCTGATCATACAGAGATTATGGAAGGGAGACACGAAATCTATAGCATTTATGGATGGGATGATATTTATATTCCACATTGCAAACACCAGGGAGTAGAAGAAAGACAAGACAATTTTTTTAGCCTTGGCTCAGTAGATGGTCAGAGAAGATCCCTTCCTTTGAGTCTAGGAGGACTGCTGCCTGACACTTTTACTGGGGACTTGAGTACCTGATGCACACATGCATCTGTGAGGTCTCCATTTCTGTTGACACGTCACCAAATGATTTTTAGAATTTCAATACCTGTGTCAATTTTTTAAAAAAATCTCTGATGCCAAATGATTTTTATGCAACCAAATTTGCCGAGTTACCTGCATAGATGGAAAATTTACATAAATATGAGCTATGCAATCACTTTCACATAAGTAGGAGTCTCCTACCTTGACCTGAAGAAGTTCCCTTTAGCTCCTCTCTGTCAGTCATTGTCTGTTCTCTGCTCCAGGACAACTGCTTTCTGATGGTTCAGTTTGGAAACTGCATAATTTAGAAACATCAGAGTCCTAGCTATCCTATCTCAGAAATGGACTCCTATGTGACTGGTCCTGTTACTGAGTAAGAGGTTATAAGATTCAAGTGTGCTGTATTTGGTTAACAGTGTCATTCCATATATGCACACAACATATTTTACCCAGTCACTAGTTGATGTACACCTGGGTGACCTCATTTTGACTACTTTTATTGAAGCTCTTACGAACTTAATAATATGAGTTTTTGTGATTGGTGTTTTCAATTCCTTGAGCTAAAGACCTGGGAGTAGAACTACTCAATCACAGGACAAGTGTGTTTAACTTTTAATAGAACTGTCCAACTGACATCTATAAAGACCATATCTTTTTAAATCTCCTCCAGTGATGTATGACAGTGCCAGTAGCTCCATGTCTTTGCCAACACTTGGCTTTATTGGTCTTAAATCTAGTTATATTAAACAGGAATATAAAAGTACCTCATTGAAGGAATTTTCATGGACTTTAGTCTTTACATTTTCTTTCCCTATCTATCAACCTAGATCATCCCCTCTCTTTTTCTATCATGCTCTCCCTACTCACTCTCTGCCTTCCTCCACAAAACAGAACCTAAGTATCTTCTTCATTCTCATTTTTACTGTGGCTATTTCCATCTTCAACACAGGGCCTCTGAGTGATGGCGCAGTGAGTAGCAGAGCACACAGTGGTTTCCCCAGCTGAACTACAAACATGTCTGGGATTAAAAAGCACAGAGATGCCCAGGGTCCTTTGAGAATCTAGTTCCCTCGTCACAAGATTGGAGGAACTGGCCACTTCTCAGCTCTCATGGTCTAGCTCTTCCTTTGGTTAGAAACTTGGAGTAGAGAGAATACCTGCCAAGAAAGGCTAAAACCACAGACAGGACAAGAGTGCATTGCAAAGGTGACATGGAATATAGGGAGCCCCTGCTGATTGGAGGAGACAGGAATGGCTGAGCTCTGCTGTGACAGGTAAACAGCCAGAGAGACACCAAATAAAAAGTCCCCCAGTGCCATGTTGTTAGGCTATAGACTATTATTTAGATAATAATGAAGATAATTTGGAGCTAAGGTCAATTCTTAGGTGGCAGTAAAGGCGACTGACACTGAACCCTATGCCACTTCCTCTAGGAAATCAGTCTGCACTGAATATGGATTTCTGATACCACATCCTTTGATGTATCATGTCAGCATTTTATTGTGATTCTGAAACTTCTAATTATAGACTTTTATCTCAGATTTATCTTAGGGTCTAAGACTTCAGATTGACTCCAGTGTTGGAGCCAGCAAGTTCCCATTAAATGCTTGTCATATGGTTATGTATGATATTTATTAAGGGGTAGTAAGGGAACTTTCCTCCAGACAGGATGATATAAGTTCCATTTGGGGCTCCATATGGTAAAATTAGAATATGGACTTCCACAAATTGTCCCTTCACCTCCATATGTGAGCCATGGTCTGGGAGCATCCACACACGTATATGTACATGAGCTAAATAAATAAACACAATTAAAAATATTTGTTACGTGGATAAATGACAAAGAAGTTGATCTTGGCATGAACTGGCCACTAGAGGAGACACATTATGAGGGTGGAGTGAATAGGAGCTAAGGACTTTAAAAGAACCAGAATTGTAGTATGTTTTGGTCAAACAACTGTGACTTGACAGGGAGGTGTCCAAGTAGACCTTAAGTTAATTGTAGCAACTAGGGAGTCTAGAAGCAGGCTCAGTAAACTGAGTCTTCAAAGCACAGAGAAGTATTGAGGATGAAGGTCACACTCAAAGCTCCTGCATTTTCCTGTCTCTCCTGTGACATCTTGAGTGAATACTTATTCACAGAAGCCCCCTGAGTTCTCCTATTACAGCTCTTTGCCCAGGAGTGAGGACAGCGTTCCTAGTATCCTAGAAGAGCTTCAGAATCCACGCTGTGTCTTTCCAGAAGGACAAAGAGAGAACAGAAATAGCAGAGGTGACTTGCCCTGCCTCCTGGCCATTGGCTCTTGTCACTTCTGACTAATCAGTTCTTCTACAATGAGGACTTTGGCCCACCACACCAAGTCTCCGCCTACATCCTTTTGATTTATATTCCTGCCTGGGCATGCTGCACAGTTTCTGCTTCCAGTTTGTAAAAGTGGACGTCCTATGTAGCAGCACAGGCTTGGGCCTGAGAGCTGTCATGCCACTGAATCAACTGCATAGCTGGCTGAATGCCGTGGTCTTTGGGCTCCTGCTTCTCTTCCTCCATGTTCATGGTGAGGCTCACTAAGCTGGCAATGGGGATTGCTAGAGTCAGAGCTGCCAAATTCTGCATGTCAGTGGCTGAGCTTGTGGGAGAAAAAGTGGGGGAAGGGTGGGTGATGGAAGTGATAGATAAATGTGTGGGAAACATGTGCCTTCCAATCTTCTAACCAAAGCCTAAGATTTTTGTGGGCCCACACAGAACATCAGAGATTGTTAAGATCACTCCATACTGAGGAGACAGTTCAGTGTGAGAAGCTCTGGAGACTGATAGACAATTCTAAGGAAAATGATCAGAAGATGTTTTTTCTCCTTAGTCTGGCTGTGACTATAGCTACTACTGACCTTTGACAATAATGGCCACAATTCATGTGGCCAAATGACTAAGAGTGTGTAAGCTCTTTGGCCAGAGAAATGCTCTGACAACCTTCAAAAGGGGAGTAGGAAAGGTTCCTGACCATGAGGGGTAGGGAAGCTCTCACACTTACACCCCAGAGCTGAAACAGGAGGTGCTGGGTGTCCTTCCTATGTGGCCTGGTATCAATCAGGTGGGAACTCTCACAGTCTTTAGCAGCTGATTGCACAAAACTAACCCTGATGGCATCTTTCCTCCCACAGGTCAGGACCCATCAGAGGCCAGCCCCATCAGAAACACTCACACAGGCCAGGTCCGAGGCAGCCTTGTTCATGTGAAGGAGACCAAAGTGGGTGTCCACACTTTCCTGGGAATTCCCTTTGCCAAGCCACCTGTAGGACCACTGCGCTTTGCACCCCCTGAGGCCCCTGATCCATGGAGTGGTGTGAGAGATGGGACCTCACATCCAGCCATGTAAGTTCTGGACCCAGAGGATGTCTGGCCCTGGGGTGAAAAGCTTGTCAGAGCTCTGAGCCATGCTGAAGTCTTTCCTCTATCTCAGCTCTGTAGCAGTTTTCTCCCATTGTGGAGTGTCCCCCATGCATTTTTCTGATGTGTGAATTAAAATTGAGCAGAACAACCTTGACAATCTCCTTGGTCAGAGCATGGCATAGGGAGTTAGATGCCAGTACTATAGACAGAAACAAAGATAAAATTGTTCACAGATTCAAATTGAGCCCAGTGTTCTCTGCCACAATGGGAGTGATCTCTAGGCATGAGTTATGTGACCTATTAAGCAGAAAGTGCTTCTGAATCTAGCAGAATACACTTTAGATCCTGAGGAGTGCAGCATTATGGATACTTGCTAACTCCACACTCACAGTCACTGTGAGAGCCTATAGGGCCAAGTGCCACTGACCAAGGAACAAGGATATGTAACTAACTCCCCCTGGAGACAGTGTAGGAAAAAGAAGTTCCCTGAGAGTCTCTGCTCATGGGATGAATGATTTATCACCACCCATTGGGACAGAAGGTTCCACTGATTCCTTTAGTACCTGTTGATACAACACTCCAATATTGCAAACTTAGTTTGTTGTCTTTGATGTAATAAAATACTGGCAAAAGCAACTTAAGGAAGAAAGCTACTATCATAGGCTCCAGGTTTTAATTCAGCATGTTGGGGAATTCATAGTGAAGGAAAATTAGAGGAGCTGGTCACACCACATCCACAGGTATGAACAGAGAGTAGAAAAAGCTTGCATGCCTACTATGCTTATTTCACTTTTCTGTTCTTAAACAATTCAGTGTACATCACCACATACAGCCTGTCATTCCATAGAGAAGCCTGCAAGTCTCTAAATCCCAGAGCCAGAAAAAATAACATCCAGGCCCTAGCCACTTGCAGAACTCTAGAATTCTGGTTCCATCCCAGCATTTATGGAGCCTGTGGCCTTTACCTTGGTTGGAATGAACATTAGAGAGGGAATATGTATTAACAGGGCATCCCAAGGAGGAGCAAGTAAAAGTGACTGAGAGAATACATCCAGACTCACATTTGGATTTGCAATATCTGTCTTCTGCTTCCATCAGGTGTCTGCAAAACCTTGAAATGATGAATGTGGAGGCTGTGAAGGATATGAAGGTGACCCTGCCTCCCATCTCAATGTCTGAGGACTGTCTGCATCTCAACATCTACACTCCAGCTCATGCCAATGAAGGCTCTAACCTTCCTGTGAGTGTCAAGTCATGGTCAGCTTGGGAACAGGGTATTTTATTTGTGATGATAATGAAAAAATAAATTTAAAAGGGGGAGCAAAAGCTCCATTGCAGTATGAACTCTGTTGAAAAGCATTGCCCTTTTGGGATTGAAAAAAAGGTCTTCTCAGCCACACTATGCAGGTGAAACCTGGGTAAGGGACACAAAGCACTGGAGCACTGAGTGATCAAAGGCTCTGGCTATTTAATAAAACCAGGACTCATTCTCCAACCTGAGCCCTGCAGAACTGCTTAGGTGCTCAAGGCTTCACATTGAGGTCACTCATTCATTCCTTTAGATTATCTGTAGTGCCAATGAGAGTTGATGATTCCTTTCATTTTTAATCTGGAGATATATCCATAGAGACGCCCCTCTTTCCTCCACTAAAAGAGCCTGAGTAATGATAACATTACTGTATATATAGAATCATTAATTCAGACTGAGATATATGGTGGGGATGGGGGCTAGAAACAACCTGAAGGGGCTACTAGAGGCCCCTAGCCATGATCAAGGCCCTAAAGTGCTATTTCTATGTATTTGTTTAGCTACACAGAGGCACATCAGTTGTCTGATACTCTAGTAAACAGTCCTGCAGAGCTTTGGCTAGCGAGGGGCTTCCTGGCATCTCTATTGACTTCTCCAGGTGATGGTGTGGATCCATGGTGGTGCTCTGGTTGGAGGAATGGCTTCTATTACTGATGGATCCATATTGGCAGCCATAGAGGATGTGGTGGTCGTTCATATCCAATATCGCCTAGGTATTCTGGGCTTTTTCAGGTGAGCCTAGGGCTGAGCTGAGCAGAATCAGCTGAAGAACCTAGACAGCCCTTTGATCCATGCCCCTCTACTTCACAGCACTGGAGACCAGCACGCCAGAGGCAACTGGGGATACCTGGACCAAGTGGCATCCCTACGCTGGGTCCAGCAGAATATCGCCCACTTTGGAGGCAACCCTGACCAGGTCACTATTTTTGGAGAGTCAGCAGGTGGCACAAGTGTGTCTTCACATGTTGTGTCTCCCATGTCCAAAGGACTCTTCCACAGAGCCATCATGGAAAGTGGAGTGGCCCTGCTGCCTGACCTTATCTCTGACACCCATGAGATGGTCTACACTGTAAGTGCCTTTAACCATCACAGGCCTAAGTAGTTGGAAGTTTTTCTGTGTCCTTCCTGGTCCTGCGACTGCTTGGTCCCAAGTAAAAACACAGAGGCTTATATTACTTACAACTGTATGGCCTATTGGTCAGCTTACATTAGCTAGCTTTTTCAACTTAATTCAACCTATTCCTATTAATTTGTATGTTGTCCTGTGGCCATGGCATTACTGGACTGCTGGCATCTTGTTGCTCCTTAGTCAGTGGGCCCTCATCTTTTCTGACTCCATCCTTCTTCCTTTCATTTTCAGTTTTATGTACCCCCTAACATTATTCTGCCTCACCATTGACCAAACAGCTTGATTTATGAGCCAATCAGAACAACCCATATTCACAGTGTACAGAAAGACATCCCCCAGCACTCTAGTCTGTCCCCTCAGACTTCATGGTTTGGTACTCTGGTCTTCTGTTCAGTGAGGAAAACATTGACCATGGGAAATAATTTCTTTCCAGTAATATTTGAGAAACTCAGGGGTTAGCCTCTACTCACCTCTGCTTCATACTGGGTGACAGCAAACTGCTCCTAGCAGCTTCTATTACTGACTAAAATAAATAAATAGGAGTGTGCCTTGGTAGGTGGCTCTGTGGGTTTTTAAACATGTTTGGAGTGCAAGCCTGAGGACCTAAGTTCAAATCTCCAGAGCCCACAAAAGGCTGGAGATAGTAGCAAGTATCTGTAATTCCAATGTTCCTGTGGTCAGGTGGGAGGCAGAAACACGGGAATCTGGATGTTCACAGAGCAATCAGATAGCATAGAAGCAGTAATACAAGAAGACCGCCTGTCTGAAATAAGGGGACATGGGTGAAGAATGGCGACTTTGTCCTCTATCATTCACATACAAACATTGGCACACTTGGTCCTTCTCTCATACATGAAACACAGAAAGATGGGTGGAGTGAACAGAACCACCTGAGCAAACACAAAAAACAAACAAACAAAATCCAAGTAGGCAGGCTGAAAAGATACTGCTTCCTTTGAGGAATACGACAAAGGTAACAATTTATATTTACACCAAACCACACACAACACACACTATAGTGTAGTAGTCAGGCCAATAACATCAAGTTGGAGTGGAGAGAATTCTTCTCTGCACTTGTTTCCTTTACAGACGGTGGCCAACCTGTCTGGATGTGAGGCCAAGGACTCAGAGGCCCTGGTACACTGTCTGAGAGGCAAAAGTGAAGCAGAGATTCTGGTCATTAATGAGGTAGGTAGAACTGTGTGTCTTGGAAGATCTAGTCAGACTTTGCGTCCTTTAGTTCTGTGTACAATATGAACACCAAGATAGGCTAATCCAAGTGTAGATTCTCTTCCAGAGTGAGCTGAGCATCCTGAGGCTAGGAAGACATGAGTAAACGGTAGTGGTAACTCAGTGTATCAGCATATGTATTTTATTGAACTTCAACATTAACCTTTAATGCCCCTCAGGTCTTCAAGATCATCCCTGCTGTGGTGGATGGGGTGTTCTTTCCCAGGCATCCCCAAGAGTTGTTGGCATCTGTGGATTTTCACCCTGTCCCCAGCATCATTGGTGTCAACAATGATGAGTATAGTTGGATCCTCCCCATGGTGAGACTCAATTTCAACCCTCTGAAAGACTGAAGACTCATATGTTAAGTACTGGGTTATTGGTGAAAGTCTTAATGCTACTCCACATAGTTAAAAAGGAGGTTCATTTTGTGGGGTAACTTATGAATGAAGGGATAGGTAACGGGGTCTGGGAAAGGTGTAGCCCAGTCCAGCAGTGTTCTCTGGAGAACTCTGCTCGGTATACCTCCAGCGTCCAGGGTCCAGGAAACAAGAGAGCCAGCTCATCCTCTCGGGTCTTCAGGGTCCTCTCTCGGACCCACTTTGTATGTGTGACAATTACTGAAGCCTCAATGGGGGTTGGAACTTTCAGATCAAAGCTGGAATAACTACCCACTACATTGGGAACTCAATACATCTCTAATCCAAGTCCATCAGATCCCACACTTCTGCCTCTCAGGTCATGGGCTCTGGTCAGACAATAAAGGAAATAACAAGAGAGAACCTGCAGGATGTTTTGAAGAATACGGCAGCACAAATGGTGAGATACCTCTGGTCCTATCCAAACAGATAGGTCCCTCATAACTCCTTCTCAGACAGCATCCCTATTAATGAAGGTCAGTATATGTGTGATTCTGTGTGGGGTGACCTCAGACCATGAATCTTTTTACCTACATCCTATTTCATCACAGACCCCATTCACCTCATACCAAAGGCTTTTGCCTACCTAACCAACAACATGCCTAACCTCATTCTTCCTGAAATACCTGGTGTAGATGCTGCCTCCTGAGTGTGGTGACCTGCTAATGGAAGAGTACATGGGGGACACTGAGGATCCCCAAGCCCTCCAAATTCAGTTTACAGAGATGATGGGAGACTTCATGTTTGTGATCCCTGCACTCCAAGTAGCACATTTTCAGCGTAAGTACCTCTGTAACAAGGCTTAAGGGAGCAGCTCAGAGATGTAGATCACTGTACACACTGTGGAGCTGTGTAAAAATCAAGGTCTTATGTCTAGTTAAAGAGTGTGACATCTAGTTACAGAAGAGAAAATGAGTTGCTGGTAATCTATTGACTTGATGTAACCATTCAGCTGGGAAGGCCATGAGCACTGTTTTGACATGGGCTTTTCCACAGCTAGTGCTCCAGCTTGGGACTTCCTCTCCTCTTTAATATTTATGATTCCAGGTAACTTTAGATCCAGGTACCTTGTCACCAAATATGTATCAAAAAACTCCAGGTGAGGGGCCACTAAGTCATTCATCATCCCTACCTCCAGGTTCCCACAACCCTGTCTACTTCTATGAATTCCAACATCAATCCAGCTTTCTCAAGGGTCTCAGACCACCCCACGTGAAGGCTGACCATGCTGATGAGATTCCTTTTGTTTTTGGGTCCTTCTTCTTTGGCATGAAACGTGAGTCTTTCTTATTCTCCTTGAGCTGATGGAGGTCTCAGATGAAACCTCAGGAACTCCTGAGCTCTTAGTCTATTTGAGGAAAACTAGGTTCTGGGAAATGATAGAATCAAGTGTGTACCATATCATAGCTTAAAAAATTAGACCAAGATTAGAATCTGGACCTGTCCCAGTCTAGCCTGTGGTGGAGATGACAGCACATTGGGACACAGATTCAATTAGAGGCATGCATGGATGTTGGGTATTGGATAGTGAAGAAGGCAGGTAACAAAGCTGATAGTTACAGTTCTGACAACAGCTGGGATTGTGAGTGTGCGGCATGATTTGGCAGTTCTGTGGGGTGTCATGGACTTCAATATTTATTTTTTTCATGTTTCCAGTTGTCCTCACAGAGGAGGAAGAGCTGTTGAACAGGAGGATGATGAAGTACTGGGCCAACTTTGCAAGACTTGGGTGAGAACACACCTCTCTCTCAACCTTCCCTAATGGGTTATAGGGATATGTGAGTCCCTATAGGTCTCCCTTTGGGGTGGTTGTCTCTTTAGTATTAACAGATCTTTCATCATATTATAGTTTCTTCTCTACTGGATAGCACATTTATACATACACTTTGTAGGTATCAGTTACTGGACATCTCACAGTGACCTGGCTCATGAGCCATAGTATATAGTTCTTTAGATTTTGCCTCTTAGACATAAAACAGGTCAAGTAGTCTTCCCTTACATGAAGCAGAAACTAGTGGGTGACACTTGCATCCCTATATCAGGACACTTATCCCATCAACCCCATTTAATACCGATCTAATTGTACCACTGCCATGACCCAAATCAGGGGGTCAGACTTTGGATCAGAGTGACCTCACCCTTTTCTGCTGGGTGGCATATCCACAGGAACCCCAACAGCGAGGGTCTACCCTACTGGCCCATGTTGGACCATGATGAGCAGTACTTGCAGCTGAACATCAAGCCTGCTGTGGGCCAAGCCCTGAAGGCCAAAAGGCTGCAGTTCTGGACCAAGACTCTACCGCAGAAGATCCAGGAGCTAACGAGATCTCAGAACATGCACAAAGAGCTCTAGTGCCCTGTGTGAGGAATGGTGTGTAGGCTTGGCTGCTGATGGATACTGGGCTGGAACCTCTGGCTGTGTCCCAGTTCTCTCCCTCCAGTCCCTGCCCTCTCAGAAAACCACCAGAGGGGCCCAGTTCCAAATTCTCCACAATGGCAGCTGCTCCCCCTCCCCTGGAGATGCTAGCTGCTCAGAACCCAGCCTACTATGATGGGACCAGCTTGTGGAGGACATGTCATTGCCCTGCCCCATGCCTGCAGAGTATTTTGGTCCCCTCCTCAGAACAGCCATGTGATTTCTCCTGCTCCCTTCCCCTGCCTCACCTCCGGGGACTGGAAAGGTCACCCAGGAGTGGTTTGGCTAATAAACCTCGTCTTTTACTTTTAATTTGGTTTGATTACTTTTGATTTGGCTTTTTTGTTGGTAGAGAAACCTAAATATCTTTCAGCTTGAGGTTCCCAAAACATATTGAGGAATCTGGGTTGATTCTAACATTCACATAACCTCTGCACTTGTATGTTCTTCAACATTTATGACAAATCCTCTGTATGTGACTCTTTATCCTGCTGGGTCATTTTTTGTAATACCCATTCAGTTAATGCTCCCATAACAACGTGGATTTTGTGAGTCACCCAAACCTGGCTCATCTACTTTCACACTCCACTGGTACTAAGCCCCTTCCACCCTTATCCCTTCATTTTTCATTCTCACTGTCATCTTCTCTAAGACCAAAACCCTCTTTAAATAAAGCAGAAGTTTGAAGAATATTGATATGGCTTCTTCAAAAACCATATGGGTAAGGTGTGTCAAAACCACATGCTCTCTTTCATCAGGGTCACACTTTTGGAGACCATGAATTTCAAGTTTAAGATACCAACTTGTTTACTATATTGTGATGACTAGCCCTCTGACTCAAAAATGGTAACTTGTGTTTTCACTGAGTAGATGGGATAATTAGTAGTTCTCATGACCCAGACCTCCAATATGTCTCACTCTTAATAACATCATACTGGAGCCTAAGTTTTAATATAGAAATATGACTCACAGATACTTTCAAAACACATCTCATAGAGGTTCCCAAGTCAGTGACTGGATTTGAAAATATCCCATTGTGTTTGTAGATTAAATGTCACCTACATTTTATTTTAACATAATACGTACATTAATCGATATTGATTTCTTTTTCCTACCCTTTTCATTATTCAACCCCATTCATCTATTCTGTCCCAAAGTAGTCAGTTGATACTATTTTATTCTAGATACATGTTTAAATATCTATTCCAGTCTGAGACAGTGTGTGTGTACGTGTGTGTTTGTGTGTGTACACATGTCTGTGCATACACATGGATGTTTCTGTGCATGCATGCATCCATACGTATTTGTGCATATGTGTGTATGTAATTTTTATCTGTGTGTTTGTGTACACACATGTGTGTATGTGAGCATGCATATAGTTGTGTGTATGTGTGTGTTTGTATGCATGTATATATGGGTTACATGTGTGTGTTCAGAAGTAACAAGTTGATTACTTTGTGTCTTCTGAGCTTTGTCTTGACTTCTAAGAATTCTGTAGACATGACAATATTCATATTTGCATGATCACAGCACATCTGTGAAGATGTTTGACTATGGGATGAGGGGTAATAGAAGGCCCATACATGTACAAAAGAGATTGCTGTCCCCAATCTCCCTGAGCACTTGTCCATGTATGGGGGTGTTCTCCTGACTTCCATGGTTCCCCTTCAAACCTCCTGCTCTGTGTGATAACCCTCTTCTCCTTGATTATCCATATACAGGACTTTCATTCTTACCTCTTCGTTGTTATTAAGCATGTTTGGATTTGGTGTTACCAAGGCTTTAATATTCCAGCTGTCTTCTGCTATGAAATCCATGCGGGTCCAGACCAACTGGTAAACAGTTCAGCTCCCCAGACCTGCTAAACATACTAAGTTACTAATTGCATAGCTGAGCTTAGGAGACCTTCTGGCAGGAGATGCACAGCTTTGTTTCCTGTGCTAATGAAGCTCAGACCATCCCCTTCCCTTGAGGAGGCCTAGTGGTTCTCCAGAGCATTTTGACTGAAAACAAAAGAGGTTTTTACATATCAAGGTGAGAGATAAAACAACATTCCTGAAGAGGCAGGGAAAGGGCGCCCTGGGAAAGAAAAGGCAGGTGTTTTCTGTAGAAAAGACTGAACAGCATGTAGAGAGAGAAGAGAGGATGACAGTGGTTCCCTAGAGGGTAAGCAGATCTTGGGTAGTGTTTTCTGAGTGCCAGGAGTAGAGAGCAACAGAGATGGAGAAAGAGGATACAGAGGACGAAGATGATGCTGGAAGCATAGGAGTTTAGTCGTTAGCTGGACTATGAGCTAGCTTACTGGAAGGAACTGCAGATATGGAGACAGGATTTCATCCCAGAGAAACAAAGTAGACCGATATAGAGGATATCTGGAATCGCCTAAGTGTATAGTGGGAAGGGGCTTGCAATCCAATCTACAGTCAACTCCTCGAGCCCACTGAATCTTGTTGATCTCTTTATGTTTACTTTGGTTTGATTATCTTGTTCCTGAGTAAGTACAGGGACAGATGTTTTAAGAATATCTAATGTCCCCATAAAGAGACCTCTCACTTCTATATGTATATCACAACCTCCAAGGTATAAGGAAGACAGTGAAATAGGTAAAGCTATCTCTGTAAAAGTGGAAGGGGTAGTATGCTCAGGACTTTACTGGGGAAGCTTAGAAACAGAAATCCTGGGAGAAGGCATAAATCATTCATAAGAAATTTTCCAGCAATCCAATATCCCCAAATTGTACAAATATTAGAAGTTCCAAATTCAGCAACATATTGAGCTCAAAACCAAAAATAACATGGCAGCCATTATAGTGCTCAGGTTTGCTAGATCTTCTTCAAGCAGCTGTGAAGGCTTTCTGATTTTTGCCCTACTCATCAGATATGGCTGCATCAATATTGTGCATGTTAGTTCAGTAAAAATTTCTAGCCAAATCCACCATTATGCCCCAATTATAGGAGATCCAAATTAATTTTTTTCTAGGGGAAAAAGTAATGGGGAAGAGTTAAATGATGTGGATAACTTCCTATCTTAGGTGTATATTTTGTATTACATTAATGAGGGTAATACACTATGTTCATTAAAATAAATTAAATTTCCTCAAGTACAAAAATTCACATGTACATGAACAAAACTATGAGATCAGGCATTGAAGAAATAGCAATTTCTGGTTTAAATGAGTCATCTTTCCAGTTTTGAAAACTAGTTTCAATTTATTTGCTTATATGGGGGGACTAGTATTGTATTTACTCTCATGTATTTTAAGACTAGGTAGAATTTGCAGAAAGTTGTTACTGTTCATTTTGTGTCTATAAAATTTTATTGTGGGATATATAGCCAGAGAGGCAACTGCCCCTGGGTCCCACCACAGGACACAGGCCATCCTGGGAGGACCTGACCAACTTGGCCCCAGTTTCCAGCCAATCGGTGGGCCCTGCAGGAAGGCTCCCCTTTTCCAAGACTGCAGGCAGACACAGCAGTCTCCACACCCTGCCCCCACACCCATCTGCCAGAGACCCCAGCCACTTCCTGAGACTCAGAGACCAACCCGCAGCTCCTCTCTGCCCTGGAACTCCCATCTGGACCAGAGCTCCCTTCCATCCTGGAACACCCATCTGGACCAGAGACTGGAGGCAGACCCTGCAGTCACCACACCCTGCCCCCACACCCATCTGCCAGAGACCCCCTCCACTTCCTGAGAATCAGAGACCAGCCCCCAGCTTCATCCTGCCCTGGAACTCCCATCTGGACAAGAGAAGCTCCCATCTGGAAAAAATAAGGAGACCCCAGGGACTTCCTGAGTCTCAGAGTCCAGCCCCCCAGCTCCTATCAGGCCAGCACTCTCATCTGGACCAGCACTCCCATCGGGACCAGAGAGAGGCTCCCTAAATCTGTCAGCTCTCTCTGGACCAAGTACACTGATAAGACCAAGAACTAACCCAAGAGGAGATGGGCAGACACCAAGGCAGAAGTACATGCAACAAAATGAAGAGCAATACAGCATCACCAGAACCTAGACCTTCTCCAACAGCTAGACCTGAACATCATGGAATGGAAGAAGAAGAAGAAGAAAATAACCTTATAAGTAACATCATGAAGAGGCTAGAGCCTTATATAGAAGAAATCAAAAATAAAGTAGAGGAACAGACAAAAAAAATGGGAAGAACGCTATAAAAAACTAGAGGAAAGGACAATTAAAGCAGAAGAAAACAATAAGTCCTTGAAAGAAAATCATGAAAAAGTAAGGGAGACAGTCCAAGACCTGAAGAGGGAAATAGAAAAAACGAAGAAGACACTAGCAGAAAGAATGCTGGAAATAGAAAATCTGAGTAAACAAACAGGAACTACAGAGGCAAGTATAACCAACAGAATGCAAGAGATGGAAGAGAGGATCTCTGGTGTTGAAGATATGGTAGAAGAAATAGATTCATCAGTCAAAGAAAACAGTAAAACCAACAAAGTCATGACCCAAAATGTCCAAGAAATTTGGGACACCATGAAAAGACCAAACCTACAAATAATAGGGATAGAGGAAGGAGAAGAATACCAACTCAAAGGCACAGAAAATATATTTAACAAGATCATAGAAGAAAACTTTCCCAACTTAAAGAAGGAAATGCCTATGAAGATACAAGAAGCCTATACAACACCAAACAGACTAGACCCCCCAAAACAGTCCCCTCGCCACATAATAATTAAACAACTAAACATACAGAATAAAGAAAGAATAGTAAGGGCAGCAAAGGAAAAAGGCCAAGTGACTTATAAAGGCAAATCCATCAGAATAACACCCGAGTTCTCGATGGAGACTTTGAAAGCCAGAAGGACATGGACAGAAATAATGCAGACACTAAGAGACCATGGATGCCAGCCTAGACTAATATACCCAGCAAAACTTTCAATCATCATGGATGGAGTGAACTAGTCATTCCAAGACAAAACCAGATTTAAACGATACTTATCCACAATCCCAGGCCTACAGAAAGCACTAGAAGGAACATTCCAACCTAAGGAAGGCAGATAAACCCATGAAACACAGGCAAAAGGTAACACCACAGCAGTAAACCCCAAAGAAGAGAAATACATACACACTACCACCAAAAAATAAAAATAATAACAGGAACGAACAATCACTGCTCATTAATATCCCTTAATATCAATGGACTTAGTTCATCTATAAAAAGACATAGACTAACAGAATGGATACGAAAACAGGACCCATCTTTCTGCTGCATACAAGAAACACACCTCAAATTCAAAGAGAGACACCTCCTAAGAATAAAAGGGTGGGAAAAGACTTTCCAATCAAATGGTCTTAAGAAGCAGGATGGTGTAGCCATCCTAATATCCAGCAAAATAGACTTCAAACTAAAATCTATCAAAAGAGATGATGAGGGACATGACATACCCATCGCAGGAAAGATCCACCAAGATGAAGTCTCAATTCTGAACATTTATGCCCCAAACACAAGGGCACCCACATATGTAAAAGAAACATTACTAAAGCTTAAATCACATCTAAAACCCCACACATTAATAGTTGGAGACTTCAACACCCCACTTTCACCTCTGGACAGATCAGCCAAATTGAAACTTAACAGAGACATAATGGACTTAACTGATGTTATGGCTCAAATGGACTTAATCGATATCTACAGAACATTCCACCCAAACAAAAAAGAATATACCTTCTTCTCAGCACCCCATGGAACCTTCTCTAAAATCAACCACATACTTGGCCACAAAGCAAATCTCAACAGATGCAAAATTACTCAATAAAATTCTGGTGAACAGACTCCAAGAACACATCAAAACAATTATCCACCATGATCAAGTAGGCTTCATCCCAGGGATGCAAGGGTGGTTCAACATACGAAAGTCTGTCAATGTAATACACCATATAAACAAACTCAAAGAAAAAAACCACATGATCATCTCACTAGACTCATAAAAGGTATTTGACAAAATCCAGTACCCCTTCATGATAAAGGTCTTGGAGCGATCAGGAATAGAAGGAACATACCTAAACATAATAAAGGCAATTTACAGCAAGCCAACAGCCAACATCAAATTAAATGGAGAGAAACTCAAAGCAATACCACTAAAATCAGGAACAAGGCAAGGCTGTCCCCTCTCTCCATACTTATTCAATATAGTACCTGAAGTTCTAGCCAGAGCTATAAGACAACATAAGGAGATTAAGGGGATACAAATTGGAAAGGAAGACGTCAAGCTTTCCCTATTTGCAGATGACATGATAGTATACATGAGTAACCCCAAAAATTCAACCAAGGAACTGATACAGCTTATAAACATGCTCTGCAACATAGCAGGATACAAGATCAACTCAAAAAAAAAAAAAAATCAGTAGCCCTCCTATATACAATAGACAAACAGGCTGAGAAGGAAATCAGAGATACATCACCCTTTACAATAGCCACAAATGATATAAAATACCTTGTGGTTACTCTAACTAAGCATGTGAAGGACCTATATGACAAGAACTTTAAGTCCCTGAAAAAGGAAATTAAAGAAGTTGTTAGAAAATGAAAAGATCTCCCATGCTCATGGATAGGCAGGATTAACATAGTAAAAATGGCAATCTTACCAAAAGTAATCTACAGATTCAATGCAATCCCCATCAAATTACCAACACAATTCTTCACATATCTGGAAAGAATAATACTCAACTTCATATGGAAAAAGAAAAAACCCAGGATAGCCAAAAGAATCCTGTATAATAAAACAACCTCTGGAGGTATCACGATCCCCAACCTCAAGCTCTACTACAGAGCTACTGTAATAAAAACAGCTTGGTACTGGCATAAAAACCGACATGTGGACCAATGGAATCAAATTGAAGACCCTGACATTAACTCGCACACCTCTGAACATATAATTTTTGACAAAGCAGCCAAAAATGTACAATGGAAAAAAGAAAGCATCTTCAACAAATGGTGCTGGCATAACTGGATATCAATGTGTAGAAGGCTGCAAATAGATCCATATCTGTCACCATGCACAAAACTTAAATCCAAGTGGATCAAAGACCTCAACATAAATCCAACTACTCTGAACCTAATAGAAGAGAATGTAGGAAGTACTCTTGAATGCATTGGCACCAGAGATTACTTTCTAAATATAACACCAGTAGCACAGACACTGAGAGAAACAATCAATCAATGGGACCTATTGAAACTGAGAAGCTTTTGTAGAGCAAAGGACACGGTCAACAAGACAAAGCGACAGCCTACAGAATGGGAAAAGGTCTTCACCAACCCCACATCTGACAGAGGGCTGATATCCAGAATATATAAAGAATTCCAGAAATTAGACATCAAAATGCCCAACAGTCCAATTAAGAAATGGGCTATAGAACTAAACAGAGAGTTCTCCTCAGAGGAAGCTCAAATGGCTAAAAGACATTTAAGGAATTGCTCAACATCCCTAATTATCCAGGAAATGCAAATCAAACTGACTCTGAGATACCACCTTACACCTGTCAGAATGGCTAAGATCAAAAACACAGAAGACAGCTTATTCTGGAGAGGATGTGGAGCAAGGGGAACTCTCCTCCACTGCTGGTGGGAATGCAAGCTTGTACAGCCACTTTGGAAATCAATATGGCACTTCCTTAGAAAATTTGGAATCCATCTCCCCCAAGACCCAGCTATAGCACTCTTGGGTATGTACCCAAGGAATGCTCAATCATACCACAAGGGCATTTGATCAGCTATGATTGTATCAGCTTTGTTTGTAATAGCCAGAACCTGGAAACAACCTAGATGCCCTTCAACTGAAGAATGGATAAGGAAAATATGGAACATATACATAATGGAGTACTACTCAGCAGAGAAAAACAATGACATCATGAGGTTTGCAGGCAAATGGATGGATCTAGAAAAAATCATCCTGAGTGAGGTAACCCAGACTCAGAAGGACAAACATGGTATTTATTCACTCATAGTAGGATACTAGACGTAAAACAAAGATGACTAGACTGCTACACAACTCCAGGGAGCCTACCTAGAAAACGGGACCCTAGGAAAGACACAGGGATTGCCCAGTGACAGAGAAATGGATGAGATCTACATGAACAACCTGGACGACAATGGGAGTAATGAAGGGCAAGATTTGAAGGAAAGAAAGCTTAGGGGATCAGGAGATCCCAGCTGGATCAAGAACAGAGAGGGAGAATGAGCAATAACAGACCATGATAAATGAAGACCACATGAGAACAGGAATAGGCAGAGTGCTGGAGAGGTCCCCAGAAATCCACAATGTTATATCCTCTGTGGACTGCTGGCAATTGTTGAGAGAAAGCCTGATCTGACCTAGTCTGGTGATCAGATGACTAAACACCCTAACAGTCATCTTTGAACTCTCATCCAATAACTGATGGAAGTGGATGCAGAGATCCTCAGCCAGGCCCCAGGTGGAGCTCCAGGTGTCCAGCTATTGAGAAAGAGGAGGGACTGCAAGAGTGTGAATTGTTGATTCCAAGATTTCAAAAAGCATAGGGGCAAATAGCCAATCGAAAGAAAGCACATGAATTATGAACCAACAGCTGTGGAGCCCCCAGCTGGATCAGGCCCTCTGGATAAGTGAGACAACTGAATAGCTTGATCTGTTTGGGAGACATCCAGGCTGTGGGACCAGGACCTGTCCTTAATGGCTCTTTGAAACCTTGGGCTTACACAGGGACACATGCTCAGCCTGGAAGGAGGGGACAGGACCTGCCTGTATGGAATCCACCAGGTTTAAATGAATCCCCAGGGGAGTCTTGGTCCTGGAGGACATGGGAATGGCAGGGAGGGGCTGGGGGAAAGGTGGGGGGGGGGGCGGGAGTGGGGAGGACAGGGGATCCCATGGCTGATGTATAAAATTAGAACACATAATAATAATAAAAAAATTTTTATTGTGGAAATCTTAATCTCAGGCTCATTAGTACTTAATAAGTATGCATTTTTCCTTAATGAGAAATTATTAATACAATTGTTTGCAATTGCTGAAATAACTTCTTCCCTGTTTAGAGACTATTTCTCTATTGCTTTCCTGTCCAGTATGTCTCGATTGATAGATCTAAGTAGCCTTCTCTGAGAATGAACAAAATACAGACAAATATAACACTGGGATCCAAAGAAAAGCTGGGATCAGGTGATCTGTGCTCTCTGAGGTGAAAACACAATACCTAAGAAGCTTTGTGTCAGTAATACCTATATTCAAATACAGTTAAAGATTTACCTCATAGTGATAATAGAAAGGCAGCCACAGTATAGAGCAGAAATAAGCAGGGAAAGCGCGCTGAAGAAGTGACACACAAAAACAGAGAAACATCCAAATTAAAGACATCATTGATCTAGAAGAGTTCATAGACACCTATGGAACACTCCATTTAAACACTACAAATAAAGATTTTTCTTCAAAGTCCATGAGAATCTTTATAAAACAGATTTCATAGCTGGTGGTGGTGGGACACACCTTTAATTCCATCAATCAGGAGCCAGAGCCAGATGACTCTCTATGTGTTGGAGGCTAGCCTGGTCTATAGATCGAGTTCTGGGTTAGCCAGGACTATACAGAGAAACCCTGTCTTAAAAGAATACATTGTGTATTAGAACAGAAACAAGTTTTAAGAAATACATGAATATTGAAATAATTTTTCACATTTGATCACAATAGATGTAAAACTCTAAATCCACAGTCAGAGAAACTGTTGAACACATACAATCTTCTGGAGATTAAACAACATGCTACTAGATGATGATTGCATCATTGAAGAAATCAAGAAGGAAATGTAAAAAATGTGTAGAATCAAGTCAAAAGGAACAGATAACAATGCCAAACCCTAGAGGACACACTCAAGGCAGTCCCAAGCCTTAATGACTAAATTAAACACTCAAATGCCTATCCCTTCTCCATCTGAGGTATCCTCAACACACATCTCCTTAGAGAAGCCAGAGCATCATAAACACGGTGACTCTAGGTTGGGGATAATGGTTGCTGGTATCTAGAATGGCTCCAGAGACCATGCTGTGCCTTCCAAGAGAACCAAAGTGTGAGAAAACCCAGCAGATATGGTTCCACCACCTGCTAAATACTGGCTCTCCAACACTGGTCTCCTCTGTCTAGTTAGTGCAGCCCTCCTGCAGCTACCACTTTGCCCTTCCCCCAACAAGCTGCTTGCCTACACCTCTGTGAGTACAAATTCCTGCATGGACAAGGCCTGAACTATCTTCTTCATGGGAAGCATGGCACATCCATTGCAACACAAGCTCAGACCAATCATGCCACTGAAACAATTTTCTGAATGTTGTGGCTTAACGACTCCTGATTCTCCTCTTCTGTGGCATGCTAAGACTCCATAAGGGGCACGGGAGGGATGTAGACTGGCATCAGAGAGTCAGAGACTGAGAAGGTTGGTGGCAAGGGGCAATGGAGGACTAAACTAATACAGCTGACAGATGACAGTGAGGGAAAGTGTGCCACCCAGTGCCCACACCAAAGCCCATGGGGTGGCCCTTAGACACACAGAAGGTCAATGACAAGTGAAGTTACTCAACCTAAGGAGCCTGGTAGATGGAGGGGCTTTCAGGAGCCAGAACTATAGGTCACAGGTGCCATGCAGAAAGTTCTAAACATAAGGATATATGTGACTTTTCCCTCCTCTGTGGAGTTGTGGCTGTACTTGTGACTCTAGATGCTATTGATTCTCAAATAATAATAAAATTAATAATGCCCTCATGGTGCCATTAAGCTCTGAGTATTATCTCCTTGGCCATAGAAGCACCCTTGTGCTCTCCCCAATGACCATAGGCAAGTTTGCTGGCCCTAGGGCAAACAGTTCCTAGACCAGTGGTTCTCAACCTTTCTAATGCTGCAACCATTTAATATAGTTCCTCATGTTGTGGTGACCACACACCCCACCCGACCCCCACTGCAACCATAAAATTATTTTGCTACTTCATAACTGTAATGTTGCTACTATTATGAATTGTAATGTAAACATTTGTGTTTTCTGGGGATCTTAGACTACACAAATGAAAGGGTTGTTCCAACCCCAAAGGGGTTGTGACCCACTGGTTTAGAACCACATTCTTAGATTCATATTCCTTTGGTAATTGAGAATCTATAGATTATCTTTCCTATGCAGCCCAACCTTGGGAGAGGAAATGAGTTAGTTCCTAGGGTAAAAGTTAAGTTCTCTGGGCCATTATGAGAAGCTGAGTCAGGAGGGTACAAGTATCCAAGGTGTTTGAGCAACCCTCGATGCCTATCACTCCAGGTGTCCAAGTGAGCCCTGCTGACCTCCCGCCACAATTGCCAGTATAACCCAATCTAAGTGGACATTGCTTACCTCACCCTGTGCCCCTTGCAGGTTGTTTCCCAGGCTCTGGGATGTCACCAAGGCCTTACTGAACATTCTTTCACAGAGCTGTGTCCCATCCTCTTTTATCCCTCCCTGACCTGGCTCATCGACAGGGCCATCAAGGTGGAACTGCTTACACACAGGGTCCAGGATTACATGAGAAGGTAAGTGTGAGAACATGCCTGTGTTCAGCATGCTGCATCAAGTGGAGAAACAGGAGAAGCTCTAACTGCAAGCCAGCCTGGGCTACAAAGCAAGATACTGTCTCAAAATAACCATATAAGTGCATAATAAAATAAAATATCCTGAGTATGCTGGCTAGTTTTGTCAACTTGTCACAAGCTATAGCTATATGAAAGAAGGGAGTCTCAGTTAAGAAAATCTCTTCATAAGATCCAGCTGTAGGGCATTTTTAAATTAGTAATTGAGAGGGGAGGTCCCAGCACACTGTGTGTGGTACCATCCCTAGGCTGATGGACCAGATTTCTATAAGTTCAGGGAATCATAGAGTTGGCATGGTCTAACTGCCTTGAAAGGCATGTATCAGTCATGATTTTTGAGGTTTGAACCTACAGTTCCTGGGGGCATTTTCCATGCCTTTCAGTTCCTGCCTTCGGGCAAAGAAGCATACATGCAACCTGTGCCTCTCTCTCTGTACCATAGAGCTCAGCAAAGCATGTAGTACCTGTCTAAACAACCAACAGACAAGCACCATCTGCACTATTTGGAAAAAGAGGAGAGTAACTGGTTTCCCACCTGAACTTCCCCAGTTCCTGGGCCCTCCCACTCCCATCTTTGTCCCAGTAGCCAGCCAGCAGGTAACAGTCCTGCAAGCAGGCTACACCACCATCACCACCTCTGCCACCCATTCGACCCTGTGACCTGCAAGACCCACTCCACCACCTAAGCCCATCAGCCCATCATCCTCTCTCTGGCCAACCATCCTCCTCAAAGTCAGGATCCCCTAGAGGCACAAGCACCACTTACACCAATCAAAAAAAAAAGAACAGCCTCCCCATGAACATCCCTTTCCAGCAAAATCAACAATTCTATAGGCACAAGCACCACCCACACTAGTTGGAAGAACAAGCATAGGCAAAACCCATACCAGTTAGAAGAACAGACCCTATAGGCACAAGTAAAGCCCACACCAGCCAGAAGAACTGGACAATACACTAGATCTAGGCACTCAAAACCCCACAAACCTCAGGTGAGACAACCCTACATGACTTGACAACCAGCCAATCACAAGAACCTTTGGCCATTGAGGACAAAAGACAACAAAGGAAACAGACAATGAAGGAACGAAAGACCCATCCAACAAAGACATCACAAGAATCAACACCTGTTCCTATAATTATCCCAAACACTGATGGGTAAATGGCAATGTAAGAAGTCATTCAATAACATAAAGAGCCATATGGTACCACCAGAACCTAGTGATTCTACAAAAGCAAATCCTGAACATTCTACCCAGATGAAACAGAAGAAAAAAAAACTTACAAATAACTTTATGAAGATGATAGAGTCCCTTAGAGAGGAAATGAAAAATTCCTTTAAAGAAATCTAGGGAAAAACAAACAAAACAATGGAAGAAATCAATAAACCTCTTAAAGAAAGCTGAGAAAAAAATATATCAAAAAGGTGAAGGAAACAGTTCAAGACCTGAAATTAGAAATAGAGGTAATAAAGAAAATACAAACCAAGGGAATTCTGACAATGGAAAATCTGGGTAAATGAACAGAAACTACAGATGCAAGCATAATCAACAGAATACAAGAGATGGAAGAGATAATCTCAGGCACTGAAGATACAATAGAGGAAATAGATTCATTGATCAAATAAAATGTTAAATCCACCAAATTCTTAACACAAAATGTCCAGGAAATCTGGGACACCATGAAAATACCAAACCTAAGAATAACAGGAATAGAAGAAGGAGAATTCCAGCTCAAAGGCACAAAAATATATTCAACAAAACTATAGAAAAAACCTTTCCCAACCTAAAGAAGGAAATGCTACAAAAGTACAAGAAGCTTACAGAATACCAAGTAGACTGGACAAAAAAAAGGAAAAAAAAAGGAAGGAAGGAAGGAAGGAAGGAAGGAAGGAAGGAAGGAAGGAAGGAAAGAAAGAAGGAAGGAAGAAAGAGAGAGAAAAAGAAAAAGAAAAAAGAAGTCCCCTTACCACTTAAAAATCAAAACACTAAACATACAGAATGAAGAAAGAATATTAAGAGTTGCAAAGTAAAAAGGCAAAACGAAGTAACATACAAAGACAGATCTATTAGAATTACACCCAAATTCTCAGTGGAGTCACAGAAAGCCAAAAGGTCATAGACAGACATTTTGCAGACACTAAGAGATCATAGACGCCAGCCCAGACTACTATACCCAGAAAAATATTCAATCACCATAGATGGAGTAAACAAAATATTCCATAATAAAACTAGATTTAAACAATACCTCTCCACAAATCCAGCCCTAAAGAAAGAACTAGAAGGAAAACTCCAACCCAAGGATAGCTGCACTCATAACAGCACAGGTAATAGATAATTTCACACCAGCAAATCCCAAAGAAGGGAAACACACACACACTACCACCAGCACCACCACCAACAAAAAACAAAAATAACAATAATTAACAATCACTAGTCATTAATATTTATAAATATCAATGGATTCAATTCACCTATAAAAAGACACAGGTGAACAGAACAGGTACAAAAACAGGATCCATCCTTCTGCTGCATACAAGAAACATACCCCAACTTCAAAGACATTACCTCAGAGTAAAAGGTTGGGAAAAGATTTTCCAATCAAATGGAAGTAGCTGTCCTAATATCTAACAAAATACACTTCAAATGAAAATTAATTAAAAGAGATGGAGAAGAAAAATTCATATTCATCACAGAAAAAAATCCATCAAGATGAAGTCTCAATTCTGAGCATATATGCCCCAAGTACAAGGGCAACTACATTTATAAAAGAAACATTACTTAAAGCTGAATCATGAAACAAACCCCACACACTAATAGTGGGAGACTTCAATACCCCACTCTCACCAATGGACAGGTCTGTCAGACAGAAACTTCACAGAGAAATAAGGGAAATGACAAATGTTATGACTCAAATGGGATTAACATCTATAGAACATTCCACTGAAACATAAAAGAATATACCTTCTCAGCACCTCATGGAACCTTCTCTAAAACTGACAACATACTAGGTCACAAAGCAAATCACAACAGATACAAAAAATTAGAATAACCCCCTATATCTTATTGCATAACCATATCTTAAAGTTAGAATTCAACAACAACACAAATTACAGAAAGCCTACAATCTCATGGAAACTGAATATTGCCCAATTGAATCACCAATGGGTCAAGGAAGAAGTAAAGAAAGAAATTAAAGACTTCCTAGGATTCAATGAAAATGAATGTACAACATACCTAAACTTATAGGACATTGTGAAAGCAGTGCTAAGAGGAAAGTTTATAGTACTAATACCTTCATAAGGAAATTGGAGAAATCACACACTAGTGATTTAACAGCACACCTGAAAGTTCTAGAACAAAAAGAAGGAAACTTGCCCAGGAGGAGTAGATGATAGGAAATAATCAACTAAGGGATCAAGTCAATAAAATAGAAACAAAGAGAACAATACAAAGAATCAATGAAATAGAGTTGGTTCTTTGAGAAAATCAACAAGATAGATAAACCCTTATCCAAACCAAGCAAAAGACAGAGAGAAAATATCCAAATTAGCAAACTCAGAAAAGAAAAGGGGGACATAACAACAGACAATGAGGAAATCCAGATAATCATTAAGTCATACTTCAAAAACCTGTACTCCAGAAAATTGGAACATCTAAAAGAAATGGACAATTTTCTGGATAGGTACAACTTATCAAAATTAAATCAATACCAGATTGAAAAAAAAAAAACTTAAATAGACCTATAACCCACAAAGAAATAGAAGCAGTCATTAAAAGTCTCCCAACCAAAAAAAGCCGAGAGCCAGATGGTTTCAGTGTAGAATTCTACCAGAATTTGAAAGAAGATTTAATATCAATACTCTGCAAATTGTTCAACACAATAGAAGAAGAAAGAACATTGCCAAACTCTTTTTATGAGGCTACACATAAAGACATGACAAAGAAAGAGAATTACAGACCAATCTCCCTTATCAACATTGATGCAAAAATATTCAATAAAATGCTGACAAACCAAAGCTAAGAACACATCAAAAAAAATCATCCACCATGATCAAGTAGATGCCAGAGATGAAGGGATGGTTTAACATACAAAAATTTGTCAATACAATACACCATATAAACAAACTGAAAGAAAAAAAACACAATCATTTCATTAGACACCGAAAAAGCCTTTGACAAAATCCAACATGTGTTCATGATAAAGGTATAGAGAGATCAGGAATACAAGGAACATGCCTAAACATAATAAAGGCAATACACAGCTAGCCAACAGCCAACATCAAACTAAATGGAGAGAAATTCAAGGTGATTCCACTAAAATCAGGAACAAGACAAGGCTGTCCATTCTCTCCATATCTATGCAGGAAGGAACTTGAAGTTCTAGCTAGAGCAATAAAACACAAAAGGAGATCAAGGGGGTACAAACTGGAAATGAAGAAATCAAACTTTTGCTATTTGCAGATGATATGATAGAATACATAAGTGACCACAAAAATTCTACCAGGGAACTCCTGCAGCTGGTAAATACCTTTAGTAATGTGGCAGGATACAAGATTAACTAAAAAAAAAAAAAATCAGTAGCCCTCCTATACACAAATGATAAACAGGCTGAGAAAGAAATCAAGGAAACATCACTCTTTATAATAGCCACAGATAACATAAAATATCTTGGCATAACTCTAACCAAACAAGTGAAAGACCTATATTAACAAGAACTTTAAGTTTGAAGAAAGAAATTGAAGAAGATATGAGAAAATAGAAAGATCTCTCAAGCTCTTGAATGCATAGAATTAACATAGTAAAAATGGAAATCTTACCAAAAGCAATCTACCAATTCAATAAAATCCTCATCAAAATCCCAATACAATTCTTCACAGATATTGAAAGAACAATACTCGACTTCATATGGAAAAACAAAAAACCCAGGATAGCTAAAACAATCCTGTACAATAATGGAATCTCTAGAGGCATCACCATCCCTACCTTCAAGCTCTACTATAGAGCTATATTAATAAAAACAGCTTGCTATTGGCATAAAAATCAACATGTGGACCAATGGAATTGAATTGAGGACCCTGACATTCAGCTACACACCTATGAACACCTGATTTTTTACAAAGAAGCCAAAATTGTACAATAGCAAAAAAGAAACATCTTCAATAAATGTTGCTTGCATAACTGGATGTGGACATGTAGAAAAACACAAATAGATCTGTATCTATCTCCATACACAAAATTTAAGTCCAACTGAATCAAAGACCTAAACATAAATTCAGTCATGCTGAATCTGAAAGAAGAGAAAGTGGGAAGTAGCCTTGAACACATTGGCACAGAAGACCACTTCCTAAATATAACAACAGTAGCACAGACACTGAGAGCAACAATTAATAAATGGGACCTCCTGAAACTGAGAAGCTTCTGTAAGGCAAAGGACATGGTTAATAAGACAAAACAGCAGCCTCCAGAATGGAAAAAGATCTTCACCAACCTCATATCTGATAGAGGGTTGATTTCCAAAAAGTATAAAGAACTCAAGAAACTAGACATCAAAATATCAAACAACCCAATTACAGACTGAACTACAGACCGGAACAGAGAACTATCAACAGAAGAATCTTAAATGGCTGAAAGACATTTAAGGAATTGCTCAACATCATTAGCCATCAGGAAGTAAATCAAAATGACTCGGAGATAACATCTTATACCTCTCAGAATGGCTAAGATAAAAAACACTGATGACAGTTCATGTTGGAAGGGATGTAGAGTAAGGGAAACACTCCTGCACTGCTGGTGGAAGTACAAACTTGTACAACCACTTTGGAAGTCAGTATAGCAATTCCTGGAAAAATTGAGAGTCCATCTATCTCAAAACCCAGCTATACCACTCTTGGGCATATATCCAAAGGATGCTCAATCATGCCACAATGACTTTTGCTCAACTATGCTCATAGCAGCATTATTCATAATAGCCAGGACCTGGAAACCACATAGATGCCCCTCAACTGAAGAATAGACAAAGAAAATTTAGTACATTTATATAATGGATTGTTACTCAGCTGTAAAAAACAATGACATTGTGAAATTTGCAGGCAAATGGATGGAAATAGAAAAAAAAATCATTCTGACTGAAGTAACTCTGACATAGAAAGACAAACATGGTATGTAGTCACTCATAAGTGGATAGTAGATATAAAACAAAGGATGACCAGGCTACAATCTACAGCCCTAGAGAAACTAGGTAAAAAGGAGGACTCTAAGAGGGATGCATGGATCACCCTGGGAAGGTGAAAAAGATTAACTCTCCTGGGTGAACTGGGGGATGAAGGAGGGGGTAGAGGACAGAGGATGTGGATTAGGAACATGGGGGATCCAGATGATCGAGTTGTAGGAGGGATGGAGAGGGAGAGAAATGAAAGAAATATCTTGATAGAGGGGGTCATTATGGGGTAAGGAAGAAATCTGGTGCTGGGAAACTCCCAAGAATCCACAAGGAAAACCCTAGCTAAGACTACTAGTAATAGTGGAGAGGGTGCCTGAACTGGATTATCCCACTATTCAGATTGGTGAATAGGTTAACTGTCATCATAGATCCTTTCTCCATTAACTAATGAAAGCAAGTGGAGAGATCCATAGCAAAACAGCAGGCTGAGCTCCAGGAGTCCAGTTGTAGGGAGAGAAGAGGGATTCTATGAGCAAGGGGCATCAAGATCATGATGAGAAAACCTACAGAGACAACCAAACCAAACTAGTTGGAACTCATGAACATTAGACCAACACCTGTGGAGCCTCCATAGGATTGGACTAAGCCTGCTGCATAATTGAGACAGTTGTGTAGCTTGATCTGCTTAGAGGTCCCCAAGCAGTAGGATCAGGATCCATCCCTGGTGCATGAGCTGACTTTTTGGAGCCCACTACCTATGGTGGGACACCTTGCACAGCCTTGAGGCAGGGGGAGGGGCTTGGATCTGTCTCTACTGAAAGTATCAAACTCTGCTGACTCCCCAGGGGAGGCCTTACCTTCTTGTAGGAGGGACTGGGGGTTGGGTTGGGGGCAGGGGAGACTGGAGGGTGGGAGAAGGGAAGAGAGGGATTTGTGATTGGTATGTAAAATGAATAAAAAATAAAAAAAACAGCTGGAAATTTTGTTAAATACTTCTGATGGCTTAGCTCTGGCTTTTGCTGTATATCTTTTTCAAAGTAATAATCTTTTTTCTTCTATCAAATTTGTTGATTTGGGGTCAAATCATACTATTTTGTTTCTTAAAATTACCAGATTTAAACCAATACCTTCTGCACAAGTAGTATTTGTAGATGCCAGAAAAAATGGAAAGGATGACCTGATTTGTAAAGATGCTTAGCTGATATTTACTCAAGCAGGTGCTTCTGTACAATACATAGAATTATGCAGGATTTTCATTGTCTTACAACATTACCCTGAACCTCTAATTTATACTGGAATACACAATATACATTGCTTATGGTGCAGTGTCTAGAAACAGCATGGGTCACCCCATTAGACTCCTTTACTCATAATTTACTACAACTAATTCAACAGAAATCAGGGGCAAGAGAGAATTCAGTTTATTTTGGCCATATTAGGTCACATTCTAGCTTTCCAGGACCTTTATCTGAAGGTAATGTAAAGGCACATTCCGTCTTAACACTCTCACTTTTATTAGGAACTAAATACCTAAAGGAAGCATAAGACTCATGTCAGGAGCCATTATCAAGAGCTACTACAGGCCACATGATTATGCAGTAATTGTTCAGCCTTCATTTGGTAAGGTCAACCCATTAGAATTAAGGATTCTACTGGAAGAAACCATCACACAAGGCATTTTGGAATTACTGCCTTTTGAATGAATTGGCTATTTTCTTTCTATAGCTTTCCCCCATCTGTTACAAACTGGGGATTCATTCCCCAAATTTAGCAGTGTTCTGATCATTTATTGAGCACAATTTCCCTTATGCATTTGAGGTAAATTGACAACAATCCCCAGCTATGTGTAAAAACAGTCACATAGTTAAAACCTGTTTCCCACAACCAGGCCTTTGTTCCTTTCTCCAGTGTAAATGTAGAGATCTACCTTCTTGCAATTGTCTTCGTTGGCAGGCATTTGGTCAATGTTAATTGTCCAGGCAAACGTATCTCATTTGAGACATTCTCAGACACTCAAGGACATAAAATTACAACATGTCTGAATTTGTTGATTCACAGCCTTTAGATAGATAGGGAACAAGTGCCCTGGTTTCACCCCACTAGTAGTTAGGAAAGTGCTGCCCCAAGCTAACCTTGCGCTAATAAATTCTTAACATTTTGTACTTACTTTCACCTCAATTTATTAATTAGCTTATTATCTAACTACACTTAGAAATGAGGGTTACACACAGATTCCCCTTTTTCCCCTCTTAGACTTCCCTATTGATTTAAGGTCTCTCTCCCTCTCGTTTGATTCCATTCCCTTTAAGAGTTCACTGAGGCTCTTACAAGTCACTCCCACCTTGAGTCATAAAGAAAGCCTGACAGTTACTGCCTTGCGCAGTAACTGTTCTTATCTGCTTTTATGACCTTGAAATAATTCAAGCTTTATGACCTTGCTTTAGCCAGAGAATTGCTGATTGTACGAGTATAAAGAAAAAAAAAAAAAAAACCTAGAAACTTTGGAGACTCAGGGTAGAACAAAAAGAGGACAGCAGAGAGAGAAGCTTACCTAGAACAATGAAGAGATGGAGTGAAAGAGCACAGTGTGCATAGAATCATTCCTTATCCCTCAGATTAGATCCTCAGCTGGCTGTAGAGTCTTCTTTGACCCCTAGGAGAAAGTCTTTGAGGCTGGCTCCTTAAAGGCTTTTGTTACTCTTCTGCACACTTTCATCAAAATGCCTCCTCATTGAAAGAAAGGCTTTGCACTAACTAAAGAGCAAGCTTATTTGAGAGCTAAGTAAAGCCCTTCACGTGTAAAAAATTAGTATCGTGCCTCTTCCTTCTTATGCTGTGACTCCCTGAAAATTAATGGCAAGTCTTATTTGGCAAATGGATGTTACTGTATCCCTGGTTTGGGGGGTGGGGGCTGAAATATGTACAGGTCATTGTGGACACCTATTAATGTTCATTTTCACTATGCTCTTGTTAGGAGAAGCAGTTAAGAATAGGATCATCTATTTACTCGAAGCTTTTTTTAGGCACCTGTAAAATATTAAAATCTTGTAGTGGATAGCCATCCCAGCATTGGCCTGGAAGTTCCAACCCCCATTGAGGCTTCGGTAATGATCACGCCCACAAGGCGGGGCAGAGGAGGTAGCAGAAGATGGAGTATCAAGAGGAGGTCTCTCTCTTGGTTCCGGGACCCTGGATGCTGGAGGTAGACCGAGCAGAGTTCTCCAGAGAACACCGCCGGACTGTGCTATACCTTTTCCAGCCCCTGCAACCTACCCCTTCACTTGTAAGTTACCCCACAAAATAAACCTCCCTTTCAACTACGTGGAGTGGCCTTAATAATTTCACCAATAAAATCTGATCACACTCCTATGTGTACTACCAAGCCTTTCAGCAATTTTGTCAACAGTATGCTATTGATTTAAGGTCTCTCTCCCTCTCATTTGACCCCATTACAGGCATTCCAATAACCCTCAAGGTGAATCTTTTGTGGAAAGAACTAAAGGACAATGTAAAAGTTATTTAAAAATAGAAGGGGAGAAGGGTAGTATGGCTACTCCTCACAATATTTTATCTTCTATTTTATATATTTTAGGATTTTTATATTTGTGCAAGAATGGCCTTACTGCAGAAGAATGTTTTGGGGGCCCCTTCCAAACAAATCAAGGTCACAGTTCTTTGGATTTTATGCCTCGTCAGTGGAACAGCCTGGATCCAATGACTCACTGGAACCAAGGTTGTGTGTGTTTTTCTTCAGGGTGCTAAGAAGCTGGGGGTGGGACCTGAAAGACTGACTTGACCTGTGGAAGATGGAGGAAGAGGTTCAAATGTGTCTGCAGAGGTTTTACCTAAAGAAAAGAAAGTGAAAAAAGATAACGAGGCCAAGAAGTACAGAGTTTCTCTACCAACAATGACTCAGATGAAGAAACTAGTGAGTGAGGGAGAAAGTTGGTGATATCTCAGGGAATGGTGTGATAGCAGAATTCCTGTTCCTTGATGTGTTGTCCCTATTGACTGCATCAGTTATTGCTGAGACATATTGGGTTTGTGTGCCTAATCCTCCTGTGTTCCACTTTGTTAATGGGGGAAAATTATAGCCTTAAGATTAACTAGCAGCTCTTTATCTGCTTTGAACATTGATTTCCATGCCCTGAAATTTAAAAACTTAAAAAGATATAACAGCAAGGAATTGTGGAGTCGGCCTGGTCTAGCTACCTTGATAGGTATGCATCATCATGTTTTTACGGTTTGAGCCTGTGGCTCCTGGGATATTTTGCGTGTCTTTTTAATTTAAAAATTTGCTTTTATTCATTTTACATACTAATCACAGATTCCCCCATCTCACCCCTCCTCCCACTTCCCCTACCCCCAACCAAACCCCCCTGACCCACTCCTCATCCCCTCCTTCAAAAGGGTAAGTTCTCCTGTGGAGAGAGACAACAAAGCATGGTATATTCAGTTGAGTGCCTTTTGGTTCCTGAGAACTGAGACACTTCCTCAAGCAATGAAGCATACCTGTGTGTCTATGTGTTCCTTAGAGGTCAATGAAAAATGTAGAACTTGACTGAACAAATAACATTAGACATTAATCTTTCATACCCTGTCTAGCTTACAACAACCATTCTATTCTGTTCTGATGGGTCTAATTACTTGAAATAAACTTGTCTC
Organism: Onychomys torridus; assembly: GCF_903995425.1. Classification (NCBI taxonomy): domain Eukaryota; kingdom Metazoa; phylum Chordata; class Mammalia; order Rodentia; family Cricetidae; genus Onychomys; species Onychomys torridus. Next base: position 32,246,954 of record NC_050447.1, read on the forward strand.
AGCCTCACTCTTGCTGAGACCCCCTCCAACCTGGCCTGATTAATTACCACAAAAATGTATCAGGGAACCCTTTTTTGGTAAGAAAGCACTGACCCTTACAGCAGACCAAACCAGAAGCCATATCTATTCATAGATCAAGACCCAACCATCCACATCAGGACAATTTATACATTTCAGGTCCATGGCAGACTCATCTGTTTGAAAGAACATCAGTATGGGTTTCCACACCATCCTGGGAGTTCTCTTTGCTAAGCTACCCTCTAGTACAACAGAGATTTTCATCTCTTGAGCCTACTGTGGGGTGCTATAAGGAATTCGCCTCCTACTTGGCCTTTTGAGCTCCCCTGGGTCATAGGAGGGGGACTTCAGGGTAGGTGCTCTGAGCTCTGGGTCACTCCACGTGAAGGGGACCATGGTGATAAGCTTCCATTTGTCTTCAGATCATCCTTTGAGGCAGCAAGAGTGGGACTTGCTCATTTTCACGACGTGGGTCAGTAAATGATGATTGTTCTCCTTTCCAGGTGTGAAAAATGTCTGGAGGAAGGACAGGATCAAGTGTGCATCTTCTTACAGCTAAAAAGACAGCTGCTGTGGTGTTAGAACTAAAGATCCTTCAGCACAACCTATGCTTTCTCCTCTTGTTCCCGCCCCAACTGACCATGATGCTGTACATAGGATCAGGAGTGGGGGACTGTTTTATGTTGTTTATTTATTGAAAGGATGTCATCATGTTGGAATCACAGCCCTTACATTGATCATGTAACCCAGCATGACCTCTAACACATAGAAGTCTTGACTAGTGGCCTGAGAATACAGGAATGTGCCACTATGGCCAGTGTCAGGGTTTTTGGAAGGGCATGGTTATTTTTTTTATTTTTTATTTTTTGGTAACTTCTATGTGCCAGAGGGAAGGAAGGCATTCTGGGATGGAAATGAGACTAGGTTTAGTACAAGCAAGATGGACATGGGGTAGACCTGGACTCTGGCATACTCATGTAGAGGTGAAGGAAGGGACCAGACCAAGGCCCAGGGTCAGGCTAAGCAGGGATGGTAAGTATGGAACATAGTCTGACAGCTGCAGGTTTAGTCAAGACCAGGACCCTTATCTGACTCCTGTCTGCTGTTCACCTCCCTAAGGAGAAGATGCTGAGCTAGATGAGGGTGTACTTGGCCAACTCTGCTTGGTATGTGTGAGCAGATGGCCCTCAGTCTCCTGAAGGTGGAAAGGTCAGCTTTGCTGACCACACTACCAGGTAGGTGTTCTTCATCACATGGTAGCCTCCTTCCTCAGTACTAAGATCCACTTAGACAGGGATAACTTATAGGTGCTGGTTCCTGGTCATTAAACAATAATCTAATGGGTAGGCTGCATATTATGGTTTTTATCTATAGAAACCTGTCTCTGTTAGTTAGCTTCTCTGGAGTTGTGAGTTGTTGCCTGATTACCCTTTGCCAAAGAGGGATGCATGGACCACCCTGGGAAGGGGAAATAGATGAGATCTCTATGAGTAAATGGGGATGAAGGGTGAGCAATGGAATGTAAGGGATAGGGGATGAGAGCATAAGGAGATAGAAAAGCTGAACTCGAACAGGGAGGGAGAGGGAATGCAATAAAAGATACTGTGATAGAGAGAGACATCACGGGGATAGAGAAAACCAGGTCCTAGGGACGTTGTCAGGGATCCCCAAGGATGACCCCAGCCTGGGCTACTAGCAATAGTGGAGAAGGTGCCTGAACTGAACTGACTTGACAGAGACCAGACCAGTGAATATCCTGTCATCACAGAACTTTTCTCCAATGACTGATGGAAACAGATGCAGAGATTCACAGCCAGTCACTAGACAGAGCTCCAGGAGTCCAGTCAAAGAGAGAGAAGAGGGATTCTATGAGTAAGTGCATCAGGATCATGATGGGGAAACATGCTGAGATGACCAAACCAAACTAGAGGGAACTCATGAAAGTTGGATCAATGGCTGTGGAGCCTACATGGGACTGGACTAGGCCCTTTGCATGGTAGAACAGTTGTGTAACTTGATCTGCTTTGGAGGCCCCATGGTGGTAGGATTAGAATCCATCTCTTGTGCATGAGCTGGCTTTAATGGAGCCCACTACTTAGGATGAGACACCTTGTGCATCAGTGAGGCAGGGGGAAGGTCTTGGACTTGCCTCTACTGAATGCGCCTCCACATGGGAGGCCTTGTCTTCTTGTGAAAGGGAGTGGGGAATGGGTTGGGAGGGGAGACTGGGGAGCAAGAGGAGGGAAGAGGGAGATCTTTGATTGGTGTGTAAAATGAATGAAAACAATTCTTAATAAAAAAAAAAGTAAGAAAGAAACCTGTCTCTGAAGGAAAAGACAAATAGTCTAGACTACAGGTCTCTACAAGCAAGACAGTTGTGTAACTTGATCTGCTTAAGGGCACCCCAAGCAGTAGGATCAGGATTCATCCCTGGTGCATGAATTAGTGATTTTCTTGGCTTGTCTAAATCTGCATATTCACACCTCTGTGTCTTCATTCTATGGCCTCCTTTATCAACCATACTGGCTCTAACCAGTAGATGAGGCTTGGCCTCAGAGTGAAAATTTTCCCAAACTGCTAGGAAAAGGTATTTCCAATGGCCTGTGTTCAACCAGGATGAGTGATATCTGCATTTAGACATGCAGTCTAGCATTGGCCATGATCTGAAAGTTCACAGGCTGAGGTTCTGGATCCATACTCTTTCCCCCAGAAGATCCAAGAGATAAATTGGACTAAAAACAAGCACATAGAGCTGCAGCAATTAAGGTCAGGGATATTTTGAGTGCAAAGGGATCATCCTGAGGTGCCATCCACACTCAGAAAGCCAAGGCTAACTTCATTATTTATGTCTTCATCTCCATACATCCACTCTTCAACAATCTGTTCATCTAACATTTATGAGGAATCCCCTCTATGTCCCTAGGCACAAAGCCTGCATGGGCCCTTTCTTGTTTCATACCATCAGTAAATGTCTCAAGTTGGTATATATGTACACTCAGTAAATACAGAAGACAATGTATATGAGCCATTGGTAAATGCCCCAAAGACAATGTCTATGCATGAATCACTATGGGTACCACATCCTCCACACTCTTCACTGAGACTGGGTTTCTTCCTCTCTTCCTTACCTCATCTTCTCCCCACCCTTCCTCTCTAAGTGTCAGACTTCCTTCAAAGTAAGTAGGTTCTTTGAAGAGTGGGGATCTCATTGTGAGTAGGTTTCACATTTTCGTGCCCATTATCTCAGCAAGTCCTGTGTTTGCACATATCTCTAAATGGCCAATAAAACCCTGATTAGCTGCAGGTCTTGTGTCTTAGTAAGTTTAAGCTACAGTGACATTTAATCTTGATTGCCAATTTCATAGCATCTGAACCAACTAAAAGATACACTTTTGTGTGGGTCTTGAAGAGAATTTCCAAGAAGGATTAGATGAGGATAGAAGAGCCTCTTTCACAGTGTGTCTCAGACATAAAGAAGTCCATGTAAACAGCAGTGTTCCTTGCATTCCTGCCTCTGTTTCTTCCTGGTGAATGAATCTAACTGACTCTGCTGCTGATGTTACCATCTGTTGATGACATCAGACTCCAGTTTCTTCAACCTTCCCATGTGTGTTGAAGACTAGAGACTCTCCAGGAATCTTCCAGGACTTCAATGCCAGATTGGAACTGCTGGGACCTGAGCTTCAGAGAGTAAGCAACTACCAGTGTTCTGATCCTCTCCAGGGAGCAGATGGCTATTATTAGAGCACCCAGCCCTTCTTGTGTAAGTCAGTCATTCTAGTAAATCTCCCATTATAACATATATACATTCTCTCTCTCCTACTTATTTAGGGAACTCTGCCTAACACAGCTGATGTAGCAAAATCATCTTGTGCTACCAGCTCTGTGCTGAGGCAGCCGGCTATGGCCCAGTTACTTAGAAGGCAGGAACATGAGATGTGCATGAGCTCAGGATTCTAAGAATAACCTGTATGATACAGGGGCATTAGAATCAATAAATGTATATAAACATGTTTTATGATTATGCATATATCATAAGTTTTCAGCTTATAAACAATAAAAATGTGTTCATAACTTTGGAGATGGAGAAGTCTAGGTTCAAGACGCTAGTAGATTTGTGTGCAAGGGCTAGAAATCTAGCCCAAAGATTGTAACTCATGTCCTCACAGTATATAAGGTATAAACAATAGTTCCTATGACTTTACAACCAGTTCTTAATATCATCCTCAACATATGACACAATTAGGCACAATGACTGACATTTAAGATAACCCACCCAACCAGCTATTTATTTCACAAATAGTAAGTGACATCTTTCTGGAGATCTGGACCTGTCCATTAGGCCCTCTAGCCTGAGACAGTGCGTGTGTGTGTGTGTGTGTGTGTGTGTGTGTGTGTGTGTGTGTGTTGGAGTCAGAGTTTCTTCCCATCCACCAGGGCCTGGAGATACTATTAGGCTCATGTTCACATTTTCCTGACATCTATGAATATGTTTGACTCTGAAGTGTGTCCTGGAAGTGGAGCATCAAAAGGACCAGAAATGTCCAGGAGAAGAGCATCCTATCCCTGTCTCCCTGAGTACCTGCCCATGTATGGAAGGCTATTTCTAACTTTCATAAATCTCCATGAACTCTTTGGTTCCTTGTGACACAGTCATCCTTCATCTTCTGTATTATTAATTTATACTCTGACTTTATTGTTGTCCCTAAACTTTTTCTGGGTCCTCTATTAAAAACTTTTACTTAACACTTTATGCCATCATACAAAGGTGAAAAAAATGTGCTCAATCTGTCTCTGTGTTCCCTTAAAGCATTTCTCTCCGTCATTAAAGGGCTCTGTCCCTGTTCCACCACTGGAAGCATTGTCTGATTACAGAAAATGACCAGTTCAGGCTCCATGTCCTCCATTACCAGGAGTCTTCACTAGGGTCACACTCAGATTCCAGGGAGTTTCCACTCCAATAGGTTTCCACATTGCTTCCCAATGCCTCTAAATTCCAGGCATCTCTCCTAGTACTCTCTCATTCTGTCCCTCCCAGCCATGTCAGATCCTTTCTGTTTCCAATCCCACACACTCCCAGTCCACCCACAAAATCTTTTCTATTTCCCCTTCCCAGGGAGATCCATACTTCCCCCTTGAGCTCTCCTTGTTACTTAGTTACTCTGGGTCTGTGGATTGTAGCATGGTTATCCTTTACTTAACAGCTAATATCCACTTATCAGTGAATGCATACCATGTTTGTCTTTCACCTTCTGGATTACCTCACTCAGGATAATTTTTTCTAGTTCCATCCATTTGCCTGAAAATGTCATGATGTCACTTTTTTTTTCTAACAGCTGAGTCATACTCCATTGTTAAATGTACCACATTTTCTTTATCTATTCTTCAGTTGAGACACTTAGGTAGGTCATTTCCAGTTTCTGGATATTATGAATAAAGCCTCTATGAACATATTTGAGCAAATATCCTTGTGGTCCAGTGGAGGGTCCCTTGGATATATGACCAAGAATAGTATAGCTGGGTAAATCAATTCCAAATTTTCTAAGGAACCACCATATGGACCTACACTTTGTTCTGCTGTGCATGCTGGGGTAATGGTGGTACATAACATGTGGAAATGGCCAAGCAATAACTGATCCAACTTGAGGCCCATGCCACGAGAGAGAGCCCACACGGGACATTCCCTACATGGCCAGGAATGGGAGGTTGGATGGCCTGGAGGGCTAGGATAGAAGCAAATACAACTGGAAAAAAGTGAATTAAACGATTCCTAATGATATTCCATTATACACTTAGATCAGTGCCTAGCCCAGTCATCAGAGAGGCTTCATTCAGAAATTAATGGGAGCAATTACAGAGACCCACAGCCAACATTAGGCAGAGTTCAGGGATCGCTGCAGAAGATGGGGAGGAAGAATTGTAGGATCCAGAGGGGTCAAGGACACCACAAGAACATGGGCCACAGAATCAACTAAGCAGGGGCTTATAGGGGCTCATGGAGACTGAAGCAACAATCATAGAGACTTTATGGGTCTGAGCTAGGTCCTCTGCATATAAATTATGGTTTTGTAGCTTGGTTTTCTTGCGGTACTCCTAACAATGGAAGTGAGGAGGGTCTCTGACTATCTGGCCTGTTCTTGGGACATTTTCCTCCTACTAGGTTGCCTCACCCAGTCTTGATCTGAGGGTTTGTGCCTAGTATTATTGGGACTTGTTATGCCCTGTTAGGTTGATATCCCTCAAAGGTCTACTCTTTTCTGAGGGGAAGTGGAGGAGGAGTGGATCTGGGGAATATGGGAGGAGGTGCTCCTGGGAGGAGAATGATTGGTGACTGTTTCCATTCCTTATATAATGTCAGCTTCATGTGGAGCTGTCCTTTGACTGACATGTCATATGAACACGTTTTACTCACTCCCAGCTGATGTGCTTGTAAGTGGTTTCCACTGTTTCGTTGTTGTTGTTGCTGCTGCTGCTATTAATGAAGTTCTGCTGGGACCAGCTCTAGCAGAGATCAGGACTTGAGAAGGATGGATGTAGCAGGTGATATAAAGAAGTTGCACCAAACATCAGTTTGAATCTTTTTCTGAGCATCTAGGAATATCTTATTTGTTACTGTGCTTGGGAGGCAGTATATAGGAGAAAATATACGTGTATCTCTCTCTTCTGTATATGTATATCTCTCGCTTCCCATGGCCATAGAGTTTATTTTTATATCTTACAACGATGATTACATCATTCTATATTTGCATTTCAAAATATATCTGTTAAGTGACTATTTTCTCAACATGAATCAAAAGATCCTTAGAAAGTCATAATCATAAAATTCAATGATCACAGTTCCTGGAGCAGGTAGACAAAGTTTATCTAGGCAAGGGAGGAGAGGCCTTAAATGTTTCCTCACGTTCAAACAAAAGGGGATGGGAGGGACGAGCTGGAACATGGATGAAGTAGGAGAGCAATGAAAGAGATACAATGACAGAGGGAGACATCATGGGAATAGAGAGAAACTGGGTGCTAGGGAAGTACCAAGGAATCCACAAGGATGACCCCACCTTAGACTCCACTCAGTAGTGGAGAGGGTGCCTGAACTGGCTTACCCTAGTAATCAGATTAGTGAATACCCTAGCTGTCATCATAGAACCTTTCTCCAGTAACTGATGGAAGCAAATGCAGAGATCCACAGCCAAACAGCAGGCAGAGCTCCAGGAGTCCACTGGAAGAGAGAGAAGAGGGATTCTAAGAGCAAGGGGCATCAAGATCATGATGGGGAAACCTACAGAGACAACCTAACCAAACTGGTGGAAATTCATGAAATTTAGACCAACACCTGTGAAGCCTCCATGGGACTGGGCTAGGCCATTTGTGTAAGCAAGACAGTTGTGTAACTTGATCTGCTTAAGGGCACCCCAAGCAGTAGGATCAGGATTCATCCCTGGTGCATGAATTGGCTTTCTGGAGCCCACTACCTATGGGGAACACCTTGCACAGCCTTGAAGCGGGGGAGGGGGAGGCTCTTGGACCTGCCTCTACAGAATGTTCCAGGCTCTGCTGACTCCTCATGAGAAGCCTTACCTTATTGTAGAAGGGAATGAGGGGTGGTTGGTCAGGGTGGGGGGGGCGCTAAAGGAGCAGGAGGAGAGAAGAGAGAGGTATCTGTGATTAGTATGTAAAATGAATAAAAAATTTCTTAATAAAAAACTATTTTCTTATGGTCATCATTGCCAGACAATTAGAATCTAAAAGGCTAATTCGTAACTTACAATAAACAAAACAAAAATTCTTATCAAATTATGCTATAATCTATTTTAAACCTTTATATAGATCCTAATTTATATATCTATATAATTTCTGCATCATTCCTATCTTTCTTATTTTTATAATCTTCTAATGATTAACTCATAATGTGAAACTATATCCTTTTTCTTGATTCTTAGTTTTCAAATTTGCATTTTATATCTACAAAAGCATTAGTATCTTCACTACAGAATATGCAGAAAATCTTTCCAAAATCATTTGTGTTTTTTTCTTTTTTTGTACTTTCACAATCTTGGTCTTCCTCTTTATCTCTGAGGTCCAGTTAGAACATCCTATTCAGCTATTTCATCAATACTGATACTTTCAAATTTATAGGTTTTATATTACTTTTTCAATAATTTTATTTATCTTATTTCCTTTCCCAAACATCTCAGACCATCAGAATTTTGAGGGCAAAAGGGAAGAAATCAGTGAATCCAAAAACCACTATACACATGATTTTATTTTTTAAGTAATAAAACTAAAGAAGGAAGTGGGGCTGTGTTCACCCAACCAGAAACTGGAACTTTGACACACAGTTTGTTTAGCTAAACCACAGTCATATGATCTCTTTATGAGAACACAAACTTCGTCACTCAGTCTCCTTAGCCAAACAACAATGACACATTCTGTTTAGCTAAGTGGTGAGTTGTGGGTTTTTGTTGTGTTTTGCTTTGCTTGTTTGTTTTTTGTGATTGGTTCTTTCATTTTCTTTTGCTAAGGCCCTGAAAGCAGAATCACTCAATTAAGTGTGTGTTTAACTTTTGAAGAAATGGCAAACCTGTCTTTCAAAACAACTACACTCTTTAGTATCTCCTCTGCTCATGTACAAGGGTGTCAATTGCTCCATATCTTTGCCAACAATGAATATATGAAATGGGTGTGGAGTGGTGTCTCATTGAAGGTGTTTCCATGAGCTTGGAGTCTCTTGCATTTATATCTCTGTTTCAGAGTCTGTCTGTCTGTCTGTCTGTCAGTGAGACTGTCTCCCTTCCTCCCTCTACAGAAAAGAAATTGCATGGCTGTCCTGACTTGGATGTCTGCTCTTATCTGAAGAGGTAAATGAGGGAAGTAGATCTAGTGGGGAGGGAAAGTAGGAGGGATCTAGGAGGAGTGGAGGGAGGGGAAATCGTGGTTGGGGTGTATTGTATGAGAGAATATATTTTCCATTAAAAAAAAGAACTTGAGCATCTTCTCCACCCCACATTTTACCATGTCTTTGGCCTCTGAATGATGATGCACAGAAAGCCAGAGCCTATGGGGACTTTCCTCCAACTGAGCTATAAAAACAGTCTGGAATTAGCAAGAAGCACCAGAATGGCCACAAAACACAAATAAATTGTTCCTTGACCCAGAGACTGGAGGAGTTGGAAACCTTTCAGCCCCAACAGCCCAGAAGTTCCTCCGGTCAGAATACTAAAAGTGGAGTATCTACCAGGAAGGGCTGAGACCACAGACTGGACAAGCATGCATTGGAGGTATCACTGTATCAAAGGAGAAGCAGGAGAAGCCATGGCTGTGAAGGAAATCCTCAGTGCTGGGCTGTGGGTCCCTGGACTATTCCAGGACTGGAAACACAGAGCCAAGGCCGATCTCAGTTAGCACTAAAGGCTATCCAGTGTTGATTCCCACAGATTCTCAGGAAGTCAGTTGTGGCTAAGTGTGAACTCTAGGCTGTATATTCTTTGATGTAGTTTACCAGGGTTTTTGTGACTCCGAAACTCCTATTCCTGGACTTGTATGTTTCAGAACCCCATTGTATGCCAAGTGGGCTGGCAAGTGGCTTAGCCAGTTAGGGAGTCTGCTGCCAACCTTGACAATCTAAGTTTTGTCCCTGAGACCCATATAGTGGAAAGAGATAACTGACTACAACAAATTTGCTTCTAACCTCCACATATACTTGATAGAATTTAAATAACATAAATACATGCACACAATACACGAGTAAATGTGGGGGAAAGCTAAAATGTTTGTCAAATAGATAAATGACTGTGAAGTTGATCTCAGCAGGAGCTGGCAATGTGAGTAGCCACATTATGGAGGTAGAAGCAGAAGAGCCAGAATTTCAGTCTTTCAATGAAACTGCCATGAACTATCAGGGAGGGGACCTGTAGATCCTAAGATCATCATAAGGGACAAGGGACTCTGAGGGTGGACTCCCTATTCTAGGAGTCCCGACAGCACAGAGGAGTCTTGAGGATGAAGGTCACACTCAGAGCTCCTGCCCTTGCACTTCTCTCCATCTGTGGGTGTACCTACTCACAGAAGCCCCGTTGTTTCTCTTGTTACAGCTTTCTGCTCCCTCATCTTCACTCCCACACCCACATTAGGTTGGAAAGCAAAAGGGCCAGGGATCATAGTGACTCCATGTTCAAGGACAGGGATCCTGACATTCCGGAAGGACTCCAGAAGCCATGCTGTGTCTATCCCAGGGGCCAGGGAAGGAGCAGAAACAGCAGAGGTGGCTTTGCCGTCCTGCTGGCTATCGGCTCTCTGTAGCTTCTGCCTTATCAGGTCTCCTGCAATAAGAACATTCTCCCAACCTCAAACCAAATTTCAACACCTACACCTCCAAAGGTTCAAATTCCTGCCTGGGCAAGGCCTATGTGCTCTGTTTCCTGTTGTTATGAGACTGACATCTTATAGCAGCACAGACTTAGGCCTGAGATCCAAGAATGTCAATTAATAGACTTACTGGCTGGCTGTATGCTGTGACCTGTGGACTCCTGCTTCTCCTCCTCCACGTGCATGGTGAGACAGTCTAAGTGAGAAGAGGACATCAGAGTCAGAGCTGTCCCTGTTCTGCAGAGTCACAGGCTGAACTTGTGAGAAGGAAGGCACCAGGCAGGGAGGAGCTGGTGAAGATGACAGATGAAAGTATGGAATTTTACACTCCCCTAATGCCCCCACAAAAGGCCACAGGATGGGTCCTGTGGTACATGGAGGGTCAGAGATGTGGAAGGTTACCATGAACTGAGGAGCCATCAGGGACAGGAGAGCAAAAGGGACATGTCCCACCACTGACCCCTGTGTGTGGTTGTGGCTGGAGCACCTACTGACCTAGGATAGTGACAATAATTCCTTTACAATGCCAAGTGGCTCCGAGCCCATTACCTTGTTGACTAGAGAAGTATCCTGTCAGTTTTCAAGAGGGCCAGTCGTCAAGGTTTCTGGCCCTAGGAAATCCAGAAGGCCTAATCTCCATACCCCACAGCTGAACTGAGAGGATCCAGGTTACCATCCCCATGTAGCACAGTGACAATGAGGTTGGAATTCCCAAGTGTCACAACTGATGGCATCTCTCCACCTACAGGCCAGGACTCAGCCAACCCCATCAGGATCACAAACACAGGGCAGGTGAGAGGAACCCTTGTACATGTGAAAGATGGTGAACTTGGTGTCCATACCTTTCTGGGAATTCCCTTTGCCAAGCCACCTGTAGGACCACTGCACTTTGCTCCCCCTGAGGCCCCTGAGCCATGGAGTAGTGTGAGAGATGGGACCTCACACCCAGCCATGTAAGTTCTGGGCCCCAGGGGACTTCCAGCCTGAGCTCTAGGCCTCACTGCAGTGCCTCCTCCATCTCAGCTCTACAGCAGCTTCAGTCTGTGCTGAGGGCAATCTGCCAGGCATGTTTATGATGAATGTGCTAAGGATTAGAGAAGAACAACTGTGCCAGGCTCCTGGGTCACAGTTGACACCTTTAGGGATTTAGCTGCAGGTACTGCAGTGAGGAGAGAGACTAAAGGCCATTCTTCACAGTCACTGTGACCATCCATTGTCCATGTGTCGTTGACTAAGGAACAAGTACACATGCTTTCATCTGGAGACTATGTGAAAGAAGGGGCAACCTTGAAAGTCTGGAGTGAGATGGAGAATGTCTCACTACCCTATGGTACTGTCCATTCATCCCTATAGTTCCTATGTGGGCACAGAATCCCAATACCCAAGTGTATTAATTTGTTTTCTGTTGCTGTGATAAAGTACCCTCACAAAAGCATCATAGTGAAGAAAGATTTTACTATAGGTCACAGTCCAAGGTTATAATCAACTATAGATGAGAAACCACAGGGGCAGAAGTTCAAAAGAGCTGATCACATCACATCACCAATAGGAAACAGAGCCTAAAGGACACAGGCATGCCTGCTAATGCTTCACTTACTCTACATTCTAATACAATCCAGAAGTCCCTTCCTAGGGAATGGTGCCTCCTACAATAGGCAGATATTCATATCTCAATGGAAATAATCAAGATAATTTGCCACAGGTCAATACAATCTATAAAACCTTCCTTAGGATAGTTTTTCAGGCTAATCAACTGTCTCACTTATCCAGAGGGCCTGATCCAGTTGGGGGTGCCTCAGCTATTGGTTCATAGTTCAGGCAATGGAACCAGGACCTGTCCTTAATACAAGAGCTGGCTGTTTGGAACCTGGGGCTTATGCAGGGACACTTTGCTCAGCCTGGGAAGAGGGAACTGGACCTGTCTGGACTGAATCTACCAGGTTGAGCTGAATCCCCAAGGGAGTCTTTGCCCTGGAGGAGATGGCTATAGGGGGGTGGGCGGGGGGCAAGGCTGGCGGGGAGGGAAAGGGCAATCCATGGCTGATATGTAAAATTAAATTGAATTATAAAATAAAAAAAGACAAATAGTGTAAAAAATACAAAAAAAGATTCTTTTTCAGCTTATTCTACATTGTGTCAGTAAACAGTCAAAACTAACCACTACACCAGAATTTAAGTAGTACAGGCAGAATGGCAATCCTTTCATAGAGTCTTCCAGAAGTCTCCATCAACCAGCCCTCAGGATATTACTATCCAACCAGAGGTCTCCCTGAAAATCCTGCTCCATTCACATTTCTACAGAGCTGGTAGACATACCTTGGTAGGAAGGGTCTTTAGAGAGGGGTCAGATATTAAAGGGCATCATGGGAAGCAGTGGCTGGAGGTGGCTGAGAGAAAGTACAAACTAAGACTTAGATTTGACCATGACATTCCTTGGAATGACTATCTTCCATTTTCACCAGGTGCCTATAAATCAATATGGTGAATTTAGTGGTCATAAAGGAGATGGATCTGATCATGCCTCCCATTTCTATATCTGAGGACTGCCTGCAGCTCAACTTCTACACATCAGCTCATAACCATGAAAGTTCTAACTCACCTGTGAGTATCAGACTGTGGTCAGCTGGGGAAAAGGATTTCTTTGGAAGATTCAAAGGGAAAAAGTAATTCTGAGCTCCACTGTAGTTTAGACCCTGATTATTAGTCTTATCTTATTGGGGTCAAGAAGTTCATCCCAGCCATAGTTAGCAGCTTAAACCTGTGTGTGTGACTCAGTGCTCTGACATTTAAGAGACTCTAGGTCTTTAATTAAACCAGAAATTCTTCTACCAACTTGAACCTGGCAGACCCACTCTGGAGGATGATCAATGACTGCATATTGACATCACCAAAATTTCTAGCTGCAGGTTATCTGTTGTGCTAATGGGATCTGATTTCCCTATTTGCTTCTACTTTAATGGCTCTGAGAGGTGATGACATTACTTGTGATCTGGAGCCATGAATTCATGCTGAGATTTCATGTTGGGGAAGTGGGAATGGAAATATACTTATAAGCCTGGAGAACCCAATCTGAAGACCACATCCTAAAATCCTGAGGAGATCTGTGTATATGCTGACATGTACAGAGGCAAACAGTTGATAATCTAGTAGGCAGACCAGGTGATCTTGGACTGGGAGTGGTCCCCCTGGCATCTGGGTTGACACCTCCAAGAGGTAATATAGATCCATGGTGGTGAGGTTATAAAAACGGCTTCCATGACTGATGGATCCACACTGGTAGCTCCTGAGGAAATAGTAATGGTCACTCTCAAGTATTGCTTAAGTATCCTGAGTCAAAGCTTCACAAGGTGTCCCATCATAGGTAGTGGGCTACAAAAAAAAACCCTCATGCACTAGGGATGGATTCTGACTCTACTGCCAGGGGTCCCCCCCTCCCGCCCCGCAAGCAAATCAGGCTACTCAATTGTCTCACCTGGCAGAGGGCCTAGTCAAATCCCATGCCAGTTCCACAGCCATTGATCCAACTTTCATGAGTCCCCACTAGTTTGGTTTGGTCATCTCAGCAGGTTTCCCCCTCATGATCCTGATGCACTTGCTCATAGAATCCATCTTCTCTCTCCAACTGGACTCCTGGAGCTCTGCCTGATGTTTGGCTGTGGATCTCTGCATTTGCCTCCATCAGTCATTGAAGTAAAGCTCTGTAATGACAGGGTATTCACCAATCTGATTGATCACTGGGGCAAGCCAGTTCAGTTCAGGTACCCTTTCCACTATTTCTAGTAGTCTAAGCTGGGATCATCCTTGGGGATTCCTGGCAACTTCCCTAGCTCTGGGTTTCTCCCTATCCCCATGATATCTCCCTCCATCAAGATATCTTTCTCATTGCTTTCCCACTCCATCCCTGTTCCAGTTTGACCATCCCATTCCCTTATGTTCTCATCTGCCATGCCCTACCCTCCATTGCCCACCCCTCACCTCCATTTTGCTCATGGAGATCTCATCTATTTCCCCTTCCCAGGGAGATCCATGCATCCCTCCTTCCTTGTTTGTTAGCTTCTCTGGAGTTGTGGATTGTAGTCTGGTTATCCTTTGCTTTACTTCTAGTATCCACTTTTATGAGTGGTTACATACCAGACAGCTTATGTTGGAGAAGATGTGGAGCAAGGTGAATACTCCTCCACTGTTGGTGGAAGTGCAAACCTGTACAGTGACTTTGGGAAATCAGTGTGGTGTTTTTTTGGAAAATTGGGAATCAATCTTCCTCAAGATCCAGCTAGACCACTCTTGGGCATATATCCAAGGAATGCTCAATCATACTACAGGACACATGCTCAACTATGTTCATAGCAGATTATTCATAATAGCCAGAATGTGGAAACAACATAGATGCTCCTCAACTGAAAAATTGATTAAGAAAATGTGGTACATATACACAGTGGAGTACTACTCAGCAGAGAAAAACAATGACTCCATGAAATTTGCAGACAAATTGATGGAACTGTTATACTATTGTTATACTATACAAGTTACACTATTTTTACTATAACAATTTTACTGTGTGAATCTTACTGATCCAATATCATGGGAGATCCTTCTATCTTCTAATATGGTCTTCAAGTTTTCCTCAATGACTTGAAGTTTTTATCATACAATCCTTTCACTTGCTTAGAGTTACCTCAAGAGATTTTATTTTATTTGAGGCAATTGGGAAAGATATTTTCCTGATTTCTTTCTCAGTCTGTTTGTCCTTTGTGTATAGGAGGACATTGATTTTCATGAATTAATTTTGTAAAAAGCTGCTTTGCTGAAAATGTTTATCAGCTAGAGGAATTTCCTAGTTGATTTTTTCAGGTCATTTATACATACTAGCATATTATCTGCACATAAAGATACTTTGATTTCTTTCTTTGATCTCTTTCAGTTATCTAATTGCACTATATTAGAATTAAAATACTATATTGAGTAGATACGGAAAAACTGGACAGCGTTGTCTTATTCCTGATTTAAGTGGAGTTTCTCTATGTTTAGGTTGGTATTGGCTATGGCCTTGCAGTAATTTGCCTTTATTATGCTGAGGCATGTCTCTAATCTCTTCAAGATTTTTATTATGAAGGAGTATTGGACTTTGTTAAAGAACTTTTCTGCATCTAATGAGATAATCATATGATTTTTGTCTTTCATTTTGTTTATGTGGTGGATTACACTTATCAATTTACCTATGTTGAGCCATCCCTGCATCTCTAGGATAAAGCATACTTGATCATGGTGAATAATCTTTTTGCTTTGAGCTTGGTTTCAGTTTGCAAGTATTTTTGCATCCATTTTTATGACAAAAATTGTGATTTAGGTATCAGAGTAACTGTGGCTTTGTTAAATGAATTGGACAATGTTTCTTTTGTTTCTATTTTGTGGAATAATTTCAGCAGTATTGGCATTAATTCTCCTTTGAAAGTGTGGTAGCATTCTACACTAAAACCATATGGCCCTGGGCTTCTTATGGTTGGGAGACTTTTAATGAATGTTTCTAATTTACTAGGGGTTATAGTTATTTTTAAATTGCTTATCTCATATTGATTTAACTTTGGTAAGTGGTATATACCAAAAAGTTATCCTTTTATTTTAGTTTTTTCAGTTTGGTGTAATGCCAGTTTTCAAAGTATGTTCTTATGATTCTCTGAATTTCCTCAGTGTCTGTTGTTATGTCCCCCTTTTCATTTCTAATTTTGTTAATGTGGATCTCTCTAATATGCATCTTCTCAGATAGTTACCAAAATTTTCACCCAAACACAAAGGATATGCCTTCTTCTCAGCACCTCATGACTTTCTCCAAAATTGACCAATATTACTTAAACACAAAACAAGTCTCAAATAATATTTTTAAAAATTCAAATAATAGCTTGAATCCTACATAACTGCCATGACTTTAAGCTGGATTTCAACAACAAACTGTTTTCCGGTATCATTCACAAAAAGCCTCTGTATGAATGGTAAACTTCCCCCAAGTTCTACATAGCAGCCCAGGATTAAGAGGGCACACCAGGTTGTCCAGGTAATACAAATAAACTGCTTCTACAATTTTAAACTTGGGCATCTTCCATAGTCCAGTCATTCCTTATGTATGTGAGAGAGAAGAGATGGCACATATTTCCCTAGGAGGGGCTGAAAACACAATACTCACTGAAACACAGAGAGTGTTGGTTGGAGATGCTGAATCTATAGAATTCTTTACTGATTGGAGGAAACAGGTGAACTCATGTACCATGCCAGTAGGAACACTGCAAACCACTGAAGAGAAAAGTCTACTGTACTGGTCTAGAATGCACTAGACCTAGTGGCTGGACAGAGGAGCTGAGGTCAACCAGTCCTCAGGAGTCCATAAAGCCTGAGGTTGCTTACTTCCTTACCAAGGAATTCATACTGAGCTGTTTCAGAATCTTTACCCCATACTCTTTGTGTATCCAGGCAGGGTTCCCTGTGGTTCTGAACTCCTCTTCATGGGCCAGTATCTCAGCTTTATCATAGGCTGTGAGAGCCCAGAGAGTCCCACTATTGGAAACAACAGGGCCTGAAAATGTTCGTCAAGTGGATAGAAATGTCTCTAAGTTTGATCTCAGTGGGAGCTTGCACTAGTGTGGGTACAGAATGGAAGAGGGATGAATAGGAGATGGACACTTAAGAAAGCCACACAGAAATAGAAAAGTATGATTTAAATGATATCATAGATCAAATGGACTTAACAGATACCATATAAAATTCCATCCAAACACTACAGAATGCACGTTCTTTTCAGCAGCCACTGGGACGTTCTATAAAATAGGTCATATATTAGAATACAAAACACATTTTGACAAATGTAGAAACATTGATAATTTGTCCTATTTTATTACAATGGAATAAAACTACCCACCCACAGCAGGAGAAACTATAAAGCATACACGGTCTCATGGAGATTAAACAACACTCTTTTGAATGATGAATGTTTCATTGAAGAAATCAAAGGGTGGAATAAAAATTCCAAGAATCAAAGGAAAAGGAAACAAATGGAAAGCAAAAGACAACATACAAAATCCCAAGTGAGATGCAGCAGTCCATGGGGTGGGCATCTGCAGGCCTAAGTCCCTAGGTATAAGTTTCAAATGTCCATACCCTTCTCCACCTGTGGTTTCTCCACCTTGTTTCACCATCTTGGTTTTTCTATTTGTGGAATCCTCTGCAAACATCTGACTAGAGACCCAGAATCTCCAGTGCAGCCTTCTGCTTCCTGCTCCCCACTCCTACACCCAGCTGGATCTGTGACAAGGGAGTTACCATAATTTGGGGTGAGGTTTGGGGTGAGGGTTACTGATATTCGGAACAACTACAGAGTCCATGCTCTGCCTTTGGGAGGGGAGAGCAATAAAAAAGCAAAATGATAGGTGGCTTTATCAGCCTGATAAGCACAGGCTCTCCTCACCTCTGCTGGTTAGTGCAGGTCTCCTGTGACATTATCTTGTACTGCCCCATGCAGCTCCCACCTATATCTTTTGGGTGCAAATTCCTACCTGGGCGAGGCCCACAACTGCTTCCTGTTGAAAAACAAAATACATTCCATAGTAGCACAAACTCAGGCCCAGGAGCGAGCTCAGCTATTCACAACCTGTCATTAGCAACCATTTTGGAGTGGGGATGGGGGGTGTGTCAGATGATCCTTTCATATGGGTTGTTTACCCCATATGCCACATATCAGATATTTACATTACAATTCATAAAAGTAGCAAAATTACATTCATGAAGTTTTTTATAATTTTTTTTATTATTATTTTTTGGAGCTGGGGATCGAACCCAGGGCCTTGCGCTTGCTAGGCAAGTGCTCTACCACTGACCTCAATCCCCAACCCCATAAATTTTTTAGTATTCTTTTTTTTTTGTTTTGTTTTTTGAGACAGGGTTTTTTCACAGTTTTGGAGCCTGTCCTGGACTAGCTCTGTAGACTATGCTGGCCTCGAACTCACAGAGATCCACCTGCCTCTGCCTCCCTAGTGCTAGGATTACAGGCATACGCAACCACAGCTCGGTTTATATTCTTGTTTTTACATCCTAACCACAGCTTTCCTGCCTTCCCATCTTCCAAGTCATCCCCCACCTTTCCACCTCCCACACCATCCACTCCTTCTCTACCATTTCTATTTCTCTTCCACCAAGCTTGGATGAAGCAATCATGCAGAAGGAATGAGTCTCAAAAGCAAGCGACAGAGACATCCCCTGCTTTCACTGCTAAAAGTCCCACATAAAGACCAAGTCAGACAACTATAACATATATGCAGAAGGCCTATATCAGTTCCAAGAAAGCTCCCTGGTTGTTAGAAACACAATAATTTTATTGTTCGGGGTCATCACAACTGTCTTAAAGGGTCACAGCATTAGGAAGGGTGAGAACCACTCAGCTAGCTGATCATGCCACAGAATTAACTTCCTGACTTCCTGAAGGCCATAGCCTGTGGGCTGCTCCTCCTGTGTGTTCAGTGTGAGACTCTGAAAGGGGAAGATGGGAACAGGGTCAGACCTGCCAACCTCTGCAGAGTCAGAGACTGGGAGGGCAGGGGGCAATGGATCAGGGAGGGAGGAGCTTATGGGGATGACAGACAGCAGTGAGGGACAATGTCTCATCTAAAGGAGGGACAATGTCTCATCTAGAGCTCACAGGGTGGTCCTATAGCATACACAGGGTCTGTGATGCCTGAGGTCACTTAGCACTTAGAGGAAGAATAGTGTGTTAGGCTCTGCTGAGTGCTGGGCTGGAGGTAGAAGACCAGACAGATGGCCAGGAATAGAGGGACAGTTCTGACATTTCCCTTCTCTCTCTCTCTCTCTCTCTCTCTCTCTCTCTCTCTCTCTCTCTCTCTCTCTCTGTCTCTGTCTCTCTGTCTCTCTCTGTCACTCTGTCTCTGTGTGTGTGTGTGTGTGTGTGTGTGTGTGTGGTTAGACTGTGTTGCTGATGTTGAGGACTCTTGGACAACAATGAAACTATCAACATCTTCATGACATCATTGGGCTCCTATGACTCACCACTTATATCAGAAAATTACCCAGGTGCCCCCAAAAAGACTCTAGAAAGTTTCCTAGCCCAAAACTGAGCTCTAACTCTTTAACTTCATACCACAGTGCTGAAATGAGAGGCCCAGGTTCCCTTCCAATGTATCTGACCCTGGACAAAGGTACAATTTGTCTTCTAGGGCAAAGAACATGTGGTCTGGGCCTGTAACATTGTCTTCCATTCCTTATCAGAAGCTGAGCCAAGAGGATATCAAGGCAGGATGTGTATGTAAACCTTGATGCCTCTTATCTCCAGACAGCCCACTGTGAACTCTGACAAAGTCCTGCTATGTCCCCTCTGAACCATTCTAAGGAAGCCACACTTCCCTCAGCCCGTGACCTTTGTCTGCAGTTTCTTGGGCTCTACTGGTCATGCAGCCATGTAGGCAAGAAGCTCTAACATGCTCATGCATGGCTGCTCTTCTGAACAGTCTTGGTTCAGACAACTATAAGAAGGCACAGAGTTGTATCACATCCTCTTCTATGGCATCTGGAACTGCCTCATCCACAGGGACATCAAAGTAACAGTGTCAAACACACATTCACCAGGATTACCTAAGAAGGTGGGGGTGAGCAGGTTATGTGACCTATAATCCATCACTTGAGGCAAAGGAGATTTGAGGCTCTCCAACTGATGTCTGGCAATTCGGCAAGAATCTGTTCATACAAGAAAATCTTGAGGATGTTCAGGCAATGAAGGGTTGTTCAGTCACATAGGCTAAGGAGGTTCCATCCCTTCTTTAGCATCTCTAGGTGTGCGATGGATACTGGGGAGGAAAGAGATATTTCCTTTAGTGATATTGCTATCAATTAACTACCCATCCTCCTGTAAAGAAACCATCACCCAATTAGTTAATATAACCAAACTTATTGAATGATCAACAAAAATTAAAAAGACAACAAAGTAGAAGAGTGACTAGTTGGGAGCAGAAAGGAAAAGGGGACAATTGAGAGTAATAGAGGAATGAACATGAGCAAATGCCTCATCCACATGTATAAAAATGTCATAATGAAACCCATTATTATGTGTCATTAGCATATGCTGAGAGAAAACACAAGAACGCCAACACAATGTTGTCTGTGCAGATTATCTACATCAAGGAAACATTTCTTTTGTAGACAGAGGTTTTAAAGCAGGTATTGAAAGAGCTTTCATCATGCTGCAGGCCTAAGAATGCTCAGCTTTACTCCTCTGCCAGATGTAATGCTACAAGGTTCTGGAAACCTCACAAGGAAGACAGTAAATCTGTTTACAGTACCACGTCACTGATGGACTTCTATCCAGCGCAAATCAACAACCACATATGATCCCATTCACTAACAAAGAAGAGGTTTCTTAGTGTGTAAGTCCAGAAGGCTCTAAAGTCAGATATATGGCTATTGTAATGGGTAAGCTCTCTTGAGAAGACAACACCCATGCTTGAGTGTGTTTTGTCCTCTCTGTGGGTGTCCATCTTTAACCCTGTTCTGTAAACATGAAAACATCTGTTTTTTCAAATGCCACCTCTGAAATTAATAGACTGCTAAAGAGAGGAGACTATTGGATCTATTGAACTGTGGGAAAACCACACATGCTCCTGTAAGCAACCTCTCACCCAGACATCACACCCTGATAAACTCATTGGTCACCCAAGAAATGAAAAAGAATACCATCTATGCTTCATAGAAATAAACAAAAGCAAAAAGAGGATAAATGTATGCATATATATTTGGTTTTCACTTATTGGTCACTTCTTACTTTGGGCATTTCTACCTTCAGAATGAAAGAAACCATCTCACTAAATGCCAATTCAGGGAAAGCTTCTCTTAGAGGATGAAGATCATGGTTGTGCCAGGGTAAAACAGGACCACTTCATCAAGTTGTGTCTGTGTCTGTAACAGTGTCAGCCATCAGATGTGGACACAGTGAGCTTCATAGACAGAGAATCCATGTGGCAAGGCATCCCATGCAAGCAATAGGTCACTGAGGAAAGAGGCTGAGCTTTTGACCTGGGTAAGTTGTAGGCCAAACCCTCTGATGCCTGTACATGCTGCTGCTCTGGCCTCACTCACATCAGTTTTGCTCAAGAGATGTTCAGCCATGTGGATGAGATAGGGGAAGGCATCTCAGAAACACTGGGCTGATTTGAAGCTTAGGTCTGTCAAATTCTACAGTGTCAAAACGTGATGCTCGGGGAGGCAAGGTGCCAAGGAAGTGGAAGCTTGCAGAGATGACAAACCCAGAAGGGCAAGAAGGGCTTCCCTAGACACCTCCCTGTACTTCTGGGCATGAAAAGAACAGAGACTACCTAAGGCATGCACAGCATCCAAGGTTCCCACTCCAAGACGTAGGAGAGTTAGCATCCTTGTGATGTCCATCAACAACTTCACTCAAATCAGAACTTGCACAGCCCAGGTTTATTAGAATCATTAGATGAAAATGGTGATTCTTTCATGTTCTACCCTGGACAACACGGGGTAGACAAGTATACAGCACAACCTGACTGAGGTGCTGGGAGAGGGAAGAGCAATTCCTCTGAGTGCAGGAGGATGGCTGCCTGATGTTTCCACTCTGGTCTGAAGGCATTATTGAGCTCCTCCTTCAAACACCCCTCTGTGGGCTTAGGGGGCTCATATGAGATAAGCAAAAACAGGTACTTCAAGTATGTGAATGCTTATTCACTGAAAATAATTAGCTAGTGATCCTTTATGTTAATCATTGCCTGGTCTCTGCTCCCTACAACTCCCGTCTCTTTCTCTCTCAATATAATCCACATAAACTCACCACACCCATTTAGGCTCTTAGGAACATCTTAAACAGATTTCAAGATCAATGTTTTCTTTTCTTTGGGCTAAAGATCTGAGATTAGAATTGCTGACTGTTATAACACATATGTGTTTAATTTTAAGACAAAGTGCCAAACTGTCTTCTATGACTATCATTTTGCATCTCCTCCAGACATGTATGAGGGTGCCAATGAGTCCATAGTTTTGTGACCATTTGGACTTATGACTCCTAAGTCTGATTGTACTGAATGGGTGTGAAGGAGTGTCTCATTGCAGGTGTTCTAATGCAATCAGAGCCTCTGTTTCTCTCTCCCACTTGCTCCTGTACTCACTCCCAGATTCCTTCTATAGAAATGCACTTGAGCTTCTTCATTCCACATATCTGCTATGGCCTTGGCAATTGCCAGCAGAGGGTCTCTGCGTGAAGGTGCAGTGAATAACAATTCACATGGGTTCCATCCCTCCCCTAGCTGTCTTAGTTACTGTTCAGGTGCTGTGAAGAGACACTATGGCAAGGACAACTAGTAAAAGGAAGCATTTAACTGGGGTCTTCCTTGTAGTTTCAGAAGACAACTCCATGATCACCACCTTGGTGGGCAGCATGGCTGCAGGCAGGCAGGCATGATGTTAGCACAGTAGCTGATCCACCAGCAGGATTAGCCTCTGCCTGGCATGGGCTTTTGAAACCTCAAACCCCACCCCCAGTGACACACCTCTCCAACAAGACCACACTGCCTAATCCCTCCAAACAGTCCACCAGCTGGGTGGGAACCAAACATTCTAATATATGAGTCTATGGGGGCCATTCACATTCTAACTATCCCATCAGCTGAGGTGGAGAAAAGTTCTGTATCAAGAAGAATGTATCAAGAACACATGAAGAAGCTGATTTCTTGACCCTGAATAAAGAGGGGCTGAAGAAGACCTCTCAGTCCCCATAGCCCATCAGTACATTTGGTCAGGTAATTGAGAGTAGGGAGAACAGAAGCCATTAATGGCTGGGAACACAGACTGGACAGGAATGCATTGGAGCCACTCCAGTGAAGCAACATGGAGTTTTGATAGGGAAATGTATGGCTGTGTCATGGTAGGAAAAACAGAAAATCACCAAGGAGAAAGCTCTGCAGTGCTAGACCATGGTGATTATTGATTATTATTGAGATTATTGAGGTCTGGAGAGCCAGAATGAAGGAAAATTATAGAGATGGGTTGAAGAGGGGATGTGGCTAAGGTGTCCATGTATATCTTAAGATCACTTTAATGGTCACATTCTGAGGTCTCTCTGTCTGTGACAGTCCTTACTTAAAAACAAACAAACAGAAAAAAAACACTCTAGTGTGAGGATGTCTAAGCAATATTGGACCTGCAGATCAGCTGGAAAGATAGCAAAAGGGACACTTCTTTCCTCTGTGTGAGACTGCAGCTGCTACAGAACTCTGGATAACAATGAAAGTAATGCATTCCTGCTGCCAAGTGGCTCTGAGGATGTCTTCTTGTTGACTAGAGATGTGCATAGGCACCACTCAATGGGGCATGGGCAATCATGGTGGGGATAAAGAAACTCCTACCTTAGCCAGGTGGTAAATGAATACACCCTAATCCCAGCTCTCAGGAGGCAGAGACAAGATGATCTCCCTGACTTGAGGTCAACCTAGTCTATAGAGTGAGTTCCAGGACAGCCAAGGATATACAGAGAAACTCTTTCTGTATAAACAAAGGAAGGAAGGAAGGAAGGAAGGAAGGAAGGAAGGAAGGAAGGACGGAAGGAGGGAGGGAGGGAGGGAGGGAGGGAGGGAGGGGAGGGAGAGAGGGAGGGAGGAAGGAAGGAAGGAAGGAAGGAAGGAAGGAAGGAAGGAAGGAAGTCCTACACCCACATCCCACAGCTGAACCCAGAAACCCTGAATCCCTTACCCATGTACCCTAGTGAAAATGAGATGGGAAACAACAGTGTGGTGGCAACTGCCTGGACAGAACTAAACTACATGGCATCTCTCCACTCAGAAGCCAGGATTCAGCCAGTCCCATCAGGAACACACACACAAGGCAGGCTAGAGGAAGCCTTGTCCATGTTGGTATCCATACTTCCTGGGAATTCCTTTTGCCAAGACACTTGTAGGTCCACTGTGCTTTGTACCCTCTGAGGCCCCTGAACCATGCAGTGGTGTGAAAGATAGGACCTCCTACCCAGCCATGTAAGTTCTGGGACCCAGAGGACTTACAGCCCTGAGGTGAGAATGTGCTCTGAGCTCTGGTCCAGAATGAAGTGCTTCCTTCGTCCCAACCCCAAAGAAGTTCTCTGTCTGTGATGTGTAGTCTGCCTTGTATATTCAGATACATGGCTAAAACTTCTAACAGAACGTCATTGCCATTCTCCTGGATCAGAGATCAGGACCCCTAAGGAGTGTAAAAATCTTTTGCTATGGTGTGTCATGGGTGTGAGGTAGGGGAGGCTTGTCTAGCAGAAGACATCCCTGTCCCTGGTACCTTAACTGATGGATTCTCCTCAGTTCATTGCTTTCACTTTCATTCAGAGGTATCTGAAGCATGTGGCACCCAAAGTTATGCTTGAAGTTAGCCATATGGGTTTAATTAAAAAGTTTAGTGTGCACATTATTCATCCCAGAATTCAGAGGGTGAGCCAGGAATGTTAGAGTCCCAGGCCACCGTGACTACATTTCAAGATATTGTCTTAATGTAAAGAAATACAGAAACCAATCCACTTGGACTCTGAGCTCAACTTGATCTATTTTTGTGAGAAGCAAGATTGTTAATGCTCATAGGACTCTGGACTCTGGGCCAGCTAGTATGTGGGATATGAAATGTTTTTTAGACACCTAAATGGATGTGGTGAGTTTATGTGAATTATATTGAGAGAGAAAGAGATGGGGAGGGTGTGGAGAAAAGGAATGAATTGTCTGGGAATTTGCAAGGAGTTGGTCTAGGTAGGGGAGTAAACATGAATAAATATGTTGTATCTGTGTATTAAATTATCAAAGATTAAAATACATGTCCTGGATATATAGTTGAGAGACAGAGCACTTGTCTCACATGTATAAGAGCCTGGATTCAATATTCTGTCTCCACTTCAGATGTTTGGGAAAATGGACACACCAGGGGTCATTGGATGTGACAATCTCATGTTCATTTGTTAGCACGCCCTAAGTATTCTCATCTATATAAGTAGCTTATAAAACCTTTGATTTTCCACAGCCCTGGTATCTCAGAAAATTTATGTGACCATAAAAAAATCCTCATAAGCTGCAAGCTCAGGTCTTTGACAGACATGACTCCTAGGAAGACCAAGGCAGGTGGATTTTATGAGCTCAAGAGTTAAAGTTTACCCTGTAACATATACATACACTGCATCACAATTGCATATATGGATAGATTGATATATGTACCTGTAACATGAGTCTTAAAAGGTCTTATTAAATAATTTTTTAAAACCCAGAAATTTGGGTTAAAGCCTTAGAGAGATCAGGGAAATGTGGAAAGCCAGGAACTCACTTCACCAACTTGACAGCTTCCAAAGTGCACAACTTCCTGCCTACCCAGGCTTATATGACTTGCTTTTCTGCCCTCTCATTGGCTTTTAGCCCAGCTGTCTCACTTCCTCTTCCTACATAGCTCTGTCACTGTCTGTCTGTCTGAGCAGACCTTCAGGTTTCTATGGTGGGTACTGAGATTAAAGGCCTGTGTCACCACGCTTGGCTCTGTTCACTAGTGTGGCCCTGAACACACAGAGAGCCTGCCTGCTATGGGTTTAAGAGCGTGTGCTGCCTGACTTCTTCTTTACTTGAAATGGCTGGCCTTCCCCACTGATCTTCAGGCAAGCTTTATTTATTAATGCATATAATGTAAATAATATATCACCATATGTCAGCACAAATAAAATACCACCACATGTAATTTACATACATGAGTTCATATATCTCATAACCTATGTGGCTTATAACCAATAGGAATTTGTTCACAATTTTGCAGACTATGAATTCCAAAGTTAAGGTACCACCAAGTATTGAGCACTAGCTTTCTCATCTAAAGATTGTTCTTTTTGGTTACACTGAGCTGATGAACAAAGAATGATGTCCATGACATGAGCCTCCTTGTGGCCCAACTCTTAATATTTTCATTGTAGAGTACAGGTTTGAGCTGACCCGATAATAGATGCCATAGAGGCAGAGGACAAGGTCAGATACAGAATGGAAAAGGCATGCTGGTAATTTCGGTAGACTATATCAACAGGAGTAGATTTGCTGAGTCCCAGCACAAGTGTGTTTAACTTTTGAAGAAGAGGTCAACCTGTCTTTCAACATGACTATCCATTTTGCATCTCCTCAGAGCATGCATGTGTGATCATGCCAGTGGCTCCCTGTCTTTGCCACCACTGAGTAAATGCATATGCAGTAGTATCTCCATGAAGAGGATGCTGTAGACTTTAGTCCACCTCTCTCTTCCTGCCTACAAATAAAAGGTTCCAGACCATCCCCTCCACCACACACACAGAATTGGAGAGTCTTCTCATTCTGTATGGTCTCCACCATCATCAGTGAAGAGCCTCTGAATGATGGTGCACTGGCTGACATAGCACATAGGGATGTTACCCCAAGTCTTACTACACAGCAGCCAAGGATTAAGAGGACCACCAGGCTTTCCTGATAACATAAAGAAGCTATGCCCATGTCTTTGAGCTGGAAGAATCAGGTGGAGTGATCCTTTCAGTTTCCAAAGCCCAGATGTTCACCAGAAAGGGAATTGAGGACAAAGAGAGCATCTGCCTAAGCAGGGCCCGAATACACATAGAGTATGAAGGGGAGATGTTAAATCTTATTCATGGATGGGATGATATTTATATTCCACATTGCAAACACCAAGGAGCAAGAGAAAAGACAATACTCTCATAAAAACTTGGCTCAGTAGATGGTCAGAGAAGATTCCTTCCTTTGAGTCCAGGAGGACTGCTGCCTGATACTTTTTCTAGGGACTTTATTGAGCTCCTGCCACACCCATGCATCTGTGAGGTCTCCATTTCTGCTGACATATAGGACATTTCACCAAATTGTCTTTAGACTTTCAGTAGCTGTGTCATTTTTTTATTAAGGAGTTTTTATTCATTTTACATACCAACCACAGATCACCCCCTCTTCCTTCCCCTCCACCTGCCTACCTCCCAAAACCGACTCCCCTATTCCTTCCTCTGAAAAGGTAAGGCCTCCCATGGGGAGTCAGTAAAGCCTGGTACATTCAGCTGAGACAGGTCCTAGCCCCTCCCCCCACATCAAGGCTGTACAACATGTCACCCCATAAGTAATGTGCTCTAAAAAGCCAGCTTGTGCACCAGGGATGGATCCCAATCTCACTGCCAGGGGCCCCTCAAGCAGATCAAGCTACACAACTGTCTCACTTATGCAGAGGGTCTAGTCCAGTCCCTCAGGCTCCACAGCTGTTGGTCTAATGTTCATGAGTTCCCATTAGTTTGGTTTGGTTGTTTCTGTAGGTTTCCCCATCAAGATCTTGATGCCCCTTGCTCATAGAATCCCTCTTCTCTATCTTTGACTGGACTCTCAGAACTCTGCCTGGTGTTTGACTGTGGATCTCTGCATCTGCTTCCATCAGTTACTGGATGAAGGCTCTATGATGACGGTTAGGGTATTCAACAAACTGATTACTAGGATAAGCAAGTTCAGGCACCCTCTCCACTATTGCTAGTAGTTTAAACTGGGGTCATCCTTGTGGATTCCTGGGAACTTCCCTAGCACCCAGTTTCTCCCTATTCCCATTCTGTCCCCCTGTATCATGCTATCTGTTTCACTGTTCTCCCACTCTGACCCTGTTCCAGCTCTACCATTCCACTCCCTGATGTTCTCATCCCCCATCCCCTACCCTTATACACAGTGTCACTTTTTGGAGTCTCTGATGTCATTGATTTCTATGCAACCAAATTTGCCTACTTACCAGCATAGATAGGAAAATTTTGCATAAATATGAGCTATGCAATCACTTTTACATAAGTATGAGTCTCCCACCTTGACCTGAAGGTAGTTCCTCTCTGTCAGTCATTGCCTAGTCTCTGCTCCAGGACAACCACTTTCTGATGGTTCAGTTTGGAAACTACATATAATTTAGAAACATCAGAGTCCTAGCTATCCTATCTCAGAAAAGGATTCCTATGTGAATGGTCCTGTTACTGAGTAAGAGGTTATAAGATTCAAGTGTGCTGTATTTGGTTAACAGTGTCATTCCATATATGCACACAACATATTTTACTCAGTCCCTAGTTGATGCACACCTGAGTAACCTCATTTTGACTATTTTTATTGAAGCTCTTATGAACTTTAGTAATATGAGTTTTTGTGATTGGTGTTTTCAATTCCTTGAGCTAAAGACCTGGGAGTAGAACTACTCAATCACAGGACAAATGTGTTTAACTTTTAATAGAACTGTCTAACTGATGTCTATAATGACCATATCATTTTGTATCTCCTCCAGTGGTGTATGATAGTGCCAGTAGCTCCACATCTTTGCCAACACTTGGCTTTATTGGTCTTAAATCTAGATATATTAAATAGGAATATAGTAGTATATCATTGAAGGAATTTTCATAGACTTGAGTCTTTCTATTCTTTCCCTATCTATCTATCCATCTATCTACCTATCTATCTATCTATCTATCTATCTATCTATCTATCATCTATCTATCTATCTCATCCCATCTCATCTCATCTCATCTCATCTCCTTTTTTCATTCTCTTGTGCTCTCCATACTCACTCCCTGCCCCCTCCACAGAACAGAGCATCAGTATATTCTTCATTTCACGTTTTTACTGTGGTCATGACCATCATCCACATGGGGGCTCTGAGTAATGGTGCAATACGTAGCAGAGCATACCAGGATTTCCCTAACTGAGCTATAAAAATGTCTGTAATTAATAAGCTCAGCAATATGTCCATGATACATTGGGAATCTAGTCCTTCATCCCAAGATTCAAAGAACTGGCTACTTCTCAGCTTTCATTGTCTAGATCTTCCTTTGATTAGGAACTTGAAGTAAAGAAACATCTTCCAAGAAGGGCTAGAACCTCAGACAGGATAAGAGTGCATTGAAAAGGTGACATGGAATATAGGGAGCCCCTGTTGATTAGAGGAGGCAGGAATAGCTGAGCTGTGCTGGAACAGGTAAACAGTTAGACAGACACCAAAGAGGAAGTCCCACAGTGACATGTTGTTAGGCTATAGACTATTACTTAGGTAATAATGAAGATAATTTGGAGCCAAGGTCAATTCTTGGGTGGCAGTAAAGGCAACTGACACTGACCCTTACACCACTTCCTCTAGGAAATCAGTCTGGACTGAATATGGACTTCTGATCCTGCATCTTTTGATAATTCATGTCAGCATTTTATTGTGATTCTGAAACCTCTATTTATAGACTTTTATCTCAGATTTATCATAGGTTCTGAGACATCAGATTGACCCCAGTGTTGGAGCCAGCAAGCCCCATAAAGTGTTTGTCATATGGTTACGTGTAATATCGATCAAGGGGTGGTAAGAGAACTTTCTTCCAACCCTGATGACCTAAGTTCCACTTTGGGTTCCATATGGTGGAATTAGAGGAAAGAACTTACACAGAGGAAGGAACTTGCACAAATTACCCTTTCACCTCCATTTGTGAGCCATGGCATGGGAGCATTCACACACATGAACACAGTAAGAGGGTGCCTGAACTGGCTTACCCTAGCAATCAGATTGGTGAATACCCTATCTGTCATCATAGAGCCTTCATCCAGTAACTGATGGAAGCAGATGCAGAGATCCACAGTCAAACACCAGGCAGAGCTCGGGAGTCCAGTCAAAGAGAGAGAAGAAGGATTCTATGAGCAAGGGGCATCAAGATCTTGATGGGGAAACCTACAGAAACAACCAAACCAAACTAGTGGGAACTCATGAACATTAGACCAACAGCTGTGGAGCCTGCATGGGACTGGACTAGGCCCTCTGCATAAGTGAGACAGTTGTGTAGCTTGATCTGCTTGAGGGGCCCCTGGCAGTGAGATTGGGATCCATCCCTGGTGCATGAGCTGGCCTTTTGGAGCTCATTACCTGTGATGTGAAACCTGGTGCATGAGCTGGCTTTTTGAAGCCCACTACCTATGATGGGACACATTGCACAGCCTTGAGGAAGGGAGAAGTGCTTGGACCAGCCTCTACTAAATATATCAGACTCTGCTGACTCCCCAGGGGAGGCCTTATCTTGTTGTAGGATGGAAAGAAGGGTGGGATGGGCAGGGGGAGAACTCGAGGGGTGGGTGGAGAGAAGAGAGGGGGATCTGTGGTTGGTATGTAAAATGAATAAAAAAATCATTAATTAAAAAAAGAAAACAAATTTTTCATGCAACAGAAAGAAAGAAAGGAAGGAAGGAAGGGAGGGAGGAATGAAGGAAGGAAGAGAGAAAGAAAGAAAAAGAAAATACAAAGTAAATAAATAAACTAAAACAATTAAACATTTGTTAAGTGGATAAATGATGTTGGCAGGAGTTGCCCACTACAGGAGACATAGCATAAGGATGGAGTAAACAGGGGCTTAAAAAGAACAGAATTGCACTGTTTTGATCAAACAACTGTGACCTAACATGGAGGTTTCTAAGTAGACCCTAAGATCATTGTAGGAACCAAGGACCCTGGAAGCAGGCTCAGTAAACTGAGTCTTCAAAGCACAGAGGAGTCTTGAGGATGAAGTTCTCATTCAAAGCTCCTTTATTTGCCTATCTCTTCTGTGGTATCTTGAGTAAGTACCTACTCAGAGAAGTCCTCTGGCTTCTCCTGGTACAGCTTTCTGGCCAGGAGTGAGGACAGGGTTCCTAGTATCCCAGAAGATCTTCAGAATCCATGCTGTGTCTTTCCAGGAGGTCAAAGAGGAAAAGGAAATAGCAGAGGTGACTTTGCACTAACTCCTGCCACAGGCTCTTGTCACTTATGACTAATCAGTTTTCCAACAAGAGATCTTTGCACCACCACACCCAGTTCCCGCCTACACTCTTTGATTTAAATTCCTGCCTGGGCACAAGCCACAGGTTCTGCTTTCTGTTTGTGAAACGTGGGAGTTGTATGTAGCAGCACAGACTCAGGATGAGAGCTGTCACGTCACTGAATCAACTTCATAGCTGGCTGAATGCCGTGGTCTTTGGGCTCCTGCTTCTCCTCCTCCACGTGCAGGGTGAGGCTCACTAAGCTGGCAATGGGGATTGACTAGAGTCAGAGCTGCCAAATTCTGCATGTCAGAGGCTGAGCTTGTGGGAGGGATGGCCCAGGGAACAGGGGGAGGGTGGGGTAATGGATGTGTGGGAAACATATGCCTCTCAATCTCCTAACCAAAGCCCACCAATTTTGTGGGCCTACACAGATTGTCAGAGATGTCTAAGATCACTTCATACTGAGGAGACAGTTCAGTGTAAGAAGCTCTAGAGAGTGCTAGACAGTTCTAAGGAAAGTGATCAGAAGATGTTTTTCCTCCTTAGTTTATGGCTATGACTGTAACTTCTACTGGCCTTTGGATAAGAATGACAATAATCATAAATTCATGTGGCCAAATGGCTTGGAGTATGTGACCTCTTTGGCCAGAAAAATGCTCTGACACCCTTCAAAAGGGGTAATAGAAAGGTTCCTAGCCCTAAGGGATAGAGGAGCTCCTACACTCAAACCTCACAGCTGAACTGTGAGGTCCCAGGTTTCCTTCCTGTGTGCCCTGGTAACAGTGAGATAGGAACTCTCATAATCTGTGGTAACGGATTGCACAAAACTAACTGTGATGGCATCTCTCCACCCAGGTCAGGACTCATCAGAGGCCAGCCCCATCAGAAACACACACACAGGCCAGGTCCGAGGCAGCCTTGTCCATGTGAAGGACACCAAAATTGGTGTCCACACCTTCCTGGGAATTCCCTTTGCCAAGCCACCTCTAGGACCACTGCGCTTTGCATCTCCTGAAGCCCCTGTGCCATGGAGCGGTGTGAGAGATGGGACCTCATATCCAGCCATGTAAGTTCTGGACCCAGAGGATGTCTGGCCCTAGGATGAAGAGTTGCTCTGAGCTCTGAACCATGCTGAAGTCTTTCCTCCATCTCAGCTCTGTAGCAGTTTTCTTCCATTGTGAGGAGATCCACATGCATTTTCTAGCACATGAACTAGGGTTGAGTAGAACAACCTTGCCAGTCTCCTGGGTCAGAGATTGGTACCCATAGGGAGTTATATGCAGATACTATAGAGAGAAACAAAGATAAAATTGTTCACAGATTCAAATTAATACCAGTGTTCTCTGCCACAATGGGAGGGATCTCTAGGCATGAATTATGTGGCCTATTAAGTAAAGAGTGCCCCCTGAATCCTGTAGAATACGCTTCAGATCCTGAAGAGTACAGCATGATGGATATTTGCTAACCCCAATATCACAGTCACTGTGACAACCTATAGGGCCAGGCACCATTGACCAAGGACCAAGGATATGTAACTAACTCCCCCTGGAGACAGTGTAGGAAAAATAAGTTCCCTGAGAGTCTGTATTATTAGGCCAGTAGTGTCCACTGATTCCTCTATCACCTGTGGCTACAACACTCTAATATTGCAATCTTAGGTTTTTTTTTTTTTTTCTGTTGCTGTAACAACATTCTGACAAAAGCCACTTAGAGGAGAAAGCTACTATTTTAGGCTCCATATTGCAATCCATCATGTCGGGGTATTCACAGGGAAAGAGAATTACAAGAGCTGGTCACATCGCATCTACTGCCAGGAACAGAGAGTAGAGAAATACTGTATTCTTGCTATGCTTACTTCACTTTCTATTCTTATGCAATCCAGTGAATATCACCACATTCAGGCAATAATTTGCATGGAGATACCTAGAACTCTATATCCCAGGCACAGAAAAAAAAAAAACAACATCTAGGCCCTAGCCAACTGGAGTCCTCCCTAGAAGTCTGACTCTACCCCAACTTTTATGGAGCCTGTGGCCTTTACCTTGGTGGGAAGGGACCTAGAGAGAGAATATGTGTTAACAGGGCATCATGAGAGCAGCACTTAAAGGTAGCTAAGAAAAAATACAGAATCACATTTGATTTTGACCACTGTATATCTCTTGGAATATCTGTCTGCTATTTCCATCAGGTGTCCGCAAAACCCTGAAATTATGAATGCAGAGGGCCTGAAGGATTTGAAACTGACCCTGCCTCCCATCTCTATGTCTGAGGATTGTCTGTATCTCAATATCTACACACCAGCTCATGCCCATGAGGGCTCTAAACTCCCTGTGAGTGTGTGACAATGATCAGCTTGGGGACAGGGTATGGTTTTCAAGATGATTAGAAGGGCAAAAGCAACCTGAGCTCCATTGCAGTGTGGGCTCTGTTGAAAACTCTTCTCTTGCTTGTGTCAAAAAAGGCCTTCTCAGCCACACTATGCAGCTGAAACATGGGTATGGGGCACAGAGCATTAGAGTACTGAGTGACTAAAGCCTCTAGTTCTTTGATAAAAAACAGGACTCATTCAACAACCTGAGCCTTGCAGAACCACTTTGATGCTCAAGCCTCAACACTGAGGTTATTAGTTTCTACTTTTGGGTTATCTGTTGTGCCCATGAGAGTTGGTGATCCTTTTCTTTTTTAATTTGTAGAGGAATCCATGGAGACAGCCCCTCCTTCTTCCACTATAAAGAGTCTGAATAATTATAGCATTACTCTATACACACAGCCATTAATTCAAACTGAGAGACATGGTGGGAATGGGGACTACTAGAAGCTCCTAGCCATGACCAAGGCCCTGAAGTGCTGAGGATTTCTATGTATTTATGGAGCTGCCCAGAGGCACATCAGTTGCCTGATACTATAGTAAGCAGTCTTGCAAAGCTTGGGCTAGCTAGGAGCTTCCTGGCATCTCTATTGACTTCTCCAGGTGATGGTGTGGATCCATGGTGGTGGACTGGTTGCAGGCATGGCATCCATGTATGATGGATCCACTCTGGCAGCCATTGAAGATGTGGTGGTGGTCAATATCCAGTATCGCCTGGGTGTCCTGGGCTTTTTCAGGTGAGCCTAGGGCTGAGCTGAGCAGAATCAGCTAAGAACCTAGACAGCCCTGTGAT
This sequence comes from Onychomys torridus, assembly GCF_903995425.1. Taxonomy (NCBI): domain Eukaryota; kingdom Metazoa; phylum Chordata; class Mammalia; order Rodentia; family Cricetidae; genus Onychomys; species Onychomys torridus. The sequence continues at coordinate 32,281,299 of NC_050447.1, forward strand.
CCATGTTCCTTCCACTTCTCAGCACTGGAGACCAGCATGCCAGAGGCAACTGGGGCTACCTGGACCAAGTGGCTGCCCTACGCTGGGTCCAACAGAATATCGCCCACTTTGGAGGCAACCCTGACCAGGTCACTATTTTTGGAGAGTCAGCAGGTGGCACAAGTGTGTCTTCACATGTTGTATCTCCCATGTCCAAAGGACTCTTCCACAGAGCCATCATGGAGAGTGGAGTGGCCCTGCTGCCTGACCTTATCTCTGACACCCATGAGATGGTCTACACTGTAAGTGCCCTCAACCATCCTAGCCCTAGTCTTTTCCCTCAGCCTTCATGATCTGCTACTCTGGTCTTCTGTTCAGTGGGGGAAAACAATAATCAGCAAAACCATTTCTTTCTATTAATTTTGAGAAACACAGGGGTTAGCCCCTACTTGCCTCTACTTCCTACTGGATGACTATGCTATCTCACCAGCAAATTGCTCCTAGCAGCTTTCATCACTGACAAAAACAACAATCAAATCAAATCAAAACAAAACAAACAAAACCCACGTATTGCTTTGGGAGATGGCTCTGTAGGTTTTTAAAAGTGCTTAGAGTTCAAGCCTGAGAACCTAAGTTTAATCCCCAGAGCCCACAAAAGGCTGGAGATAGTAGCATGTATCTGTAATTCCAATGTTCCTGTAGTCAGGTGAGAGGCAGAAACACGGGAATCACTGGATGTTTGCAGAGCAGCTTAGCTAGTGTATGAGCAGTAAAGCAAGAAGACCGCCTGTCTCAAAAAGGGGACATGGGTGAAGAATGGCGACTTTGTCCTCTATCATTCACATGCAAACGTTGGCACACTTGGTCCTTCTCTCATACATGAAACACAGAAAGATGGGTGGAGGAAACAGAACCACCTGAGCAAACAACAACAACAAAAACAAATATGCAAATAGAAAGGATATTGATTGCTGGCTGTCACCTTTGAAAAGCAGGACAAAGGAAACAATTTATATTTATTCCAATCAGCACACAACACACACTATAGTGTGGTAGTTAGCATCAAGTTGGAGTCGAAAAATTTCTTCTCCTCACTTGTTCCCTTTACAGACGGTGGCCAACCTGTCTGGATGTGAGGCCATAGACTCAGAGGCTCTTGTGCAATGTTTGAGAGCCAAGAGTGAAGCAGAGATTCTGGTCATTAATAAGGTAGGTAGAATTGTGTGTCTTGAAAGATCTACTCAGACTTTGTGCCCTTAACTCTTGTGTACAATATGAATGCCATGATAGGCTAATCGAAGTGTAGATTCTCTTCCAGAGTGAGCTGAGCACCCTGAGGCTAATAAAAAATGATAAAATGGTTAAGAAATGAGAAAACGATGGTGGTAACTCATTGGATCAGCATATGTATTTTACTGACCTTTAGCATTAACTTTTAATGCCCCCCCAGGTCTTCAAGATCATCCCTGCTGTGGTGGATGGGGTATTCCTACCCAGGCATCCCAAAGAGTTATTGGCATCTGTGGATTTTCACCCTGTCCCCAGCATCATTGGTGTCAACAATGATGAGTATGGTTGGACCATACCCATGGTGAGACTCAATTCCAATCCTGGGAGATGCTGACTCATATGTTAAGCAGTAGGAACTCAATACATCTCTAATCTAAGTCCATCAGATCCCACACTTCTGCTTCCCAGGTAATGGGCTCTGCTCAGACAATAAAGGAAATAACAAGAGAGAACCTGCTGGATGTTTTGAAGAATACAGCAGCACAAATGGTGAGATACCTCTGGTCCTATCAAAATAGAGAGGTCCCTTATATCTCCTTCTCAGACAGCATCCCTATTAATGAAGGTCAGTATATGTGTGATTCTGTGTGGGGTGATCTCAGACCACGAATCTTTTTGCCTATGCCCTATCTGATCACAGGCCCCATTCTCCTCATACCAAAGGCTGTTGCCTACCTAACCAACAACATGATTAACCTCATTCTTCCTGATCTCCTTGGTGTAGATGCTACCTCCTGAATGTGGTGACCTGCTAATGGAGGAGTACATGGGGAATACTGAGGATCCCCAAGCCCTCCAAATTCAGTTTACAGAGATGATGGGAGACTTTGTGTTTGTGATCCCTGCACTCCAAGTAGCACATTTTCAGCGTGAGTATGCCTGTAACAAGGCTTAGGGGAGCAACTCAGAGATATAGGTTACTGGTAAGCACTGTAGAGCAGTGTGGTATCCAGGTCTAGTGTCTAGTTAAAGAGAGTGTCATCTTAGTATAGAGGAGAAATGGGTTGCTGATAATCTATTGACTTGATGTAACCATTCAGCTGGGAAGGCCATGAGCACTATTTTGACATGGGCTTTTCCACAGCTAGTGCTCCAGCTTGGAACTTCCTCTCCTCTTTAACATTTATGATTCCAGGTAACTTTAGATCCAGGTACCTTGACACCAAATATGTATCAAAAAACTCCAGGTGAGGGGCCACTAAGTCACTTGTTGTCCCCACCTCCAGGTTCCCACAACCCTGTCTACTTCTATGAGTTCCAACATCCGCCCAGCTTTTTCAAGGGTCTCAGACCACCTCACGTGAAGGCTGACCATGCTAATGAGGTTCCTTTTGTCTTTGGGTCCTTCTTCTTTGGCATGAAACGTGAGTCTTTCTTATTCTCCTTGACCTGGCTGAGGTCTCAGATGACACCTCAGTGACTCCTGAGCTCTTAGTCTATTTCATGAAAACTAGGTCTGGGAGATGATAGAATCAAATGTGTACCATATCATAGCCTAAAAAAAATTAGACCAAGATTAGAATCTGGACCTGTCCCAGTCTAGCCTGTGATGGAGATGACAGCACATTGGGGCACAAATTCAATTATAGGCATGCATGGATGTTGGGTTGTATAGTGAAGAAGGGATGTAACAAAACTAATAGTTACAGTTCTGACAACAGCTGGGATTGTGAGTGTGAGGCATGATTTGGCAGTTCTGTGGGGTGTCATAGACTTCAATATTTATTTTTCCCATGGCTCCAGTTGTCCTCACTGAGGAGGAAGAGCTGTTGAACAGGAGGATGATGAAGTACTGGGCCAACTTTGCAAGACTTGGGTGAGAACACACCTCTCTCTCAACCTTCCCTAATGGGTTATAGGGATATGTGAGTCCCTATAGGTCTCCCTTTGGGGTGGTTGGTTCTTTAGAATTGATGGAGCTTCCATCATATTATAATTTCTTCTCTACTGGATAGCACATTTATACATACACTTTGTAGGTATCAGTTACTGGTCATCTCACAGTGACCTGGCTCATGAACCATAGTATACAATTCTTTAGATTTTGCCTCTTAGACATAAAACAGGTCAAGTAGTCTTCCCTTACATGAAGCAAAAACTAGTGGGTGACACTTGTATCCCTATATCAGGACACTTATCCCATCAGCCCCATTTAATACCGGCCTAATTGTACCACTGCCATGACCCAAATCAAGGGGTCAGACTTTGGATCAGAGTGATCTCACTCTTTCCTGCTGGCTGGCACATCCACAGGAACCCCAACAGTGAGGGTCTACCCTACTGGCCCATGTTGGACCATGATGAGCAGTACTTGCAGCTGAACATCAAGCCTGTTGTGGGCCAAGCCCTGAAGGCCAGAAGACTACAGTTCTGGACCAAGATTCTGCCCCAGAAGATTCAGGAGCTAACAAGATCTCAGAACATGCACAAAGAACTCTAGTGCCCTGTGTGAGGAATGGTGTGTAGGCTTGGCTGCTGAAGGGTGTTTGGCTGTAAGCTCAGGCTCATCTCCAGTTCTCTCTCCTGACCTCGCCCTATCAGAGAACCGCCTGAGGGCACAGTTCCAAGTTCTCTGTGATGGCCACTGCTTCTCCCCTATGGCTGCAAATTGCTCAGGACCTTGCCTACCATGGTGGGACATGGGCCCAGCTTGTGTAGGATTCCTCATCACCCCACCTGGTGCCTGCAGGGTACTTGGGTCCCCTCCTTCAGTGTGGCCATGTCATTTCTCCTGCTCTCTTCCCCTGCCTTACATCTGGAGGCTGGAAATGTCACTGGGAAGTTCTTTGCCTAATAAACTTTGTCTTGTACTATGAATTCGGCTTGATCTGGCTTAATGCGTTGGCAGAGAAACCTTGTAATGGGGTACAAATACCTTTCATCTAGGTGCTTTGGGTGAGAAGACTTGAACTCTCCCAGCTGGTTCTCCTGCCACACAGGAAGCCACTCTTCTTTTTATCTCCCCTCTGCCAGACCATATTGACTCTTGGGCTTTGGTTAGCCATCCATTTCAAAGCCAAAGGCCCCTTTGGAGTCAAGACCTCTTCTGGGTCAATGATGTGGCCATGCTGGGCAACTGGGACCCATTTCAGGACCATGGAACAGAGACCATCTCTCTTAAGTGGGGTCCTTTGTGCAGGAGTCATTCTCAAAGTATAGAATGTATAACAATAGTTCCTATGAAATGACAACCAGTTCTTAATACTGAGACAGTCCATCCACTCAGCTATTTATTTCACAAGTAGTGAGTGATATATTTTTGAGGAGATCAGGACGTGTCCATTAGGTCCTCTAGCCTGAGTGTGTGTGTGTGTGTGTGTGTGTGTGTGTGTGTGTGTGTGTGTGTTGAAGTTTCTCCCCGACCTGGGAGATCAGAAGGTCCAGAAATGTCCAGGAGTAGAGCATCCTATCCCTGTCTCCCCATGTACCTGTCCATGTATGGAAGGCTATTTCTTATTTTCACAGATCCCTCTGAACACTTTGGTTCCTTGTGACACAATCATTCTCCTTCATCTTCCACATTATTTAATTATTCTGAATTTATTTTTGGCCCTAAACTTTTTCTGGGTCCTCTATTAAAAACTTATACTTAACACTTTATGCCATCATACAAAGGTGAAAAAATGTGCTCAATCTGTCTCTGTGTTCCCTTAAAGCATTTCTCTCCGTCATTAAAGGGCTCTGTCCCTGTTCCACCACTGGAAGCATTGTCTGATTACAGAAAATGACCAGTTCAGGCTCCATGTCCTCCATTACCAGGAGTCTTCACTAGGGTCACACTCAGATTCCAGGGAGTTTCCACTCCAATAGGTTTCCACATTGCTTCCCAATGCCTCTAAATTCCAGGCATCTCTCCTAGTACCCTCTCATTATGTCCCTCCCAGCCATGTCAGATCCTTTCTGTTTCCAATCCCACACACTCCCAGTCCACCCACAAAATCTTTTCTATTTCCCCTTCCCAGGGAAATCCATACATCCACCTTGAGCCCTCCTTGTTACTTAGTTACTCTGGGTCTGTGGATTGTAGCATGGTTATCCTTTACTTAACAGCTAATATCCACTTATCAGTGAGTGCATACCATGTTTGTCTTTCACCTTCTGGATTACCTCACTCAGGATAATTTTTTTCTAGTTCCATCCATTTGCTGGCAAATTTTATGATGTAGTTTCTTTTTTTAAAAGCTGGGTCATACTGCATTGTTAAATGTACCACATTTTCTTTATCCATTCTTCAGTTGAAGAACATCTAGGCTGTTTTCAGTATCTGGATATTGCAAATAAAGCCGCTATGAACATAATTGAGCAAGAGTTTTACTGGTAGTGTATAGGGTCCTTTGGATATATTCCCAAGAGTGGAATAGCTGGGTCTTAAGGTATAGTGATTACCAATTTTCTAAGGAAACATCATATGGACCTACAATTTGATCTTCATGCAACATGTGCTGGGGAAATGGTGGTCCATAACATATGCAAGTGACCAAGCAATAACTGATCCAACTTGAGGCCCATGCCAGGAGAGGGAGCCCAAACATAACACTGCCTGGAAACAATGGGAGGTTGGATAACCCAGAGACCTAGAATAGAAGCAAGCACACCTGGCAAAAATAGTTAATTAAATAATTCCTAATGATATTCTGTCATACTCGTAGATCAGTGCCTAACCCAGTCATCATCAGAGGTTTCATCTACAAGCTGATGGGAGCAATTGCAGAGACTCACAGGCAAACATTAGGCAGAGCTTGGGAATGTCTGCCTAAGAAGGGACTTGTGGGACTCCTAACAGTGGAAGTGGAGCGTCTCTGACCCTCTGCACTGCTCTTGGGACCCTTTCCTCCCACAGGGTTGTCTCACACAGCCTTGATCTGAGGTATGGTGCCTAGTCTTATTGCAACTTGTTGTGCCTTGTTAGGTCAATATCCCTGCAAGGCCTGCTCTTTTCTGAAGGGAAATGGAGAAACTGAGGTCAGGGTTAATATATGAGAGAAGAATTAAAAGAGGGGCTGTGTCCCTCCTTCTTTAAATCTTCCATGTGTCATCCTGGGGACTAGCTAGCACTTACAGGTTTCATCCACTAACTTGCATGCCAGTCATTGGACAGCACCAAATGATCATTCTTGCAATACTAATCTTCAATAACAGGAAGTAGAGAGCATTGAGGATAAGCTTCAGCTGGACTCCGGAGCTGGGCAGAGAGAAACGCCCTTCCTTTGAGTTCAGGAGGGCTGATGCCTGGGATTTCCAGGAGGGCCTGAGGCATTATTGAGCTCCTGCTGCACACACATCTGTGAGATTTCCATGGTATTTCTGCAAGTACGCTGGACACAGCTAAAGAGGGTTTTAGACTTTGATCAAGAGTCTTGTTGAAAAGATGTATTGTTAAGCTGGGCAGTGGTGGCGCACGCCTTTAATCCCAGCACTCAGGAGGCAGAACCAGGTGGATCTCAGTGAGTTCAAGGCCAGCCTGGGCTACCAAGTGAGTTCCAGGAAAGGCGCAAAGCTACACAGAGAGACCCTGTCTCGAAAAAACCAAAAAAGAAAAAAAAGAAAAAAGAAAAGATGTATTGTTGAATGGTTTGTGTGCATAGCTTGGTTAATTCACATAAATATGAACTATTTAGAACTCAACCACCCTGACTTCAAGTATGAGAGTTTCTTTCACTAGAAAGAAGTCCCCTGGATTATTTTGTTAATCATTTTCTGATTGCTGATTATGGCAAACATTCTTTGCTTTCTGATGGAATAGTTAGGAAGTGGCATATGATTTATAACCATAAGGCCCTGGCTATTCTATCATGGAAAAGGAATCATTGGTGACTCTTTCCCTTTCTAATATAATGTCTTTGAGATTCATGTGGCACTGTCCTTTGACTTCCAGTATCATTCTGTGTATGAACACATGTTTTACTCACTCCTTGGCTAATGTGCTTCTCAGGGATTTCCATATTTTGTTGTTGGTTTTGCTGCTTTTAGTGAAGTTCTCATCAACGTTTTGGAATATATGGTTTAGGGGGGGTTTTCTGTTTTGGTTTTGGTTTTCTTGCTTGTTTGTTTTTTGTGATCAGTGCTTTCATTTCCTTTGTTAAAGGCTGAAAGCAGAACTGCTCAATCAAGTGTGTGTTTAACTTTTGAAGAAAATCCAAAACTGTCTTTCAAATTGACTACACCCCTAAGTATCTCCTATGGTCATGTACAAGGGTGTCAATTGCTCCATGTCTTTGCTAACAATTTATATATGAAATGGGTGGGAAATGGTGTCTCATTGAAGGTGTTTCCATGAGCTTGGAGTCTCTGCTTTTAGATCTCTGTTTCGATGTCTGTCTGTCTGTTGATGAAACTGTCTCCCTGCCTCCCTCTACAGAAAAGAAATTGCATGGCTGTCCTGTCCTGGATGCCTGACTTATCTGAAGAGGTAAATGAAGGGGAGTGGATCTAGCAGGGAAGGGAAATGGGGAGGATGTAGGAGGAGTGGAGGGAGGAGAAACCATGGTCAGGTTTTATTATGAGAGAAGAATCTATTTTACATTAAAAAGAGAGAGGAAGAGAGCTTGAGTGTCTTCTCCAGCCCACATTTTTACTATGTCTTTGGACTCTGAATGATGATATACATGTGGGGCCTTTCTTCCAGCTGAACTGTAAAGCAATCTGGAATTAGGAAGAAGCAACAGAATGTCCAAGAAATGTAAAGAAATTGTTTCTTGATCCAGAGATTGGAGGAGTTGGGAGCATTTCAGCCCCCACAGCCTAGCAGTTCCTCAGGTCAGAAAACTAAAAGTGTAATATCTACCTGGAAGGGCTGGGACCACAGACTGGACAAGCATACATTGGAGGCATGACACTGTATCAAGGGGGAGGCAGGAGAAGCCGTGGCTGTGACGGAATCCTCAGTGCAGGTCTGGGGGTCCCTGGACTATCCAGGACTGGAAACACAGAGCCAAGGCCAATCTCAGTTAGCACTAAAGGCTATCCAATGTTGATTCCCACTGATTCCCAGGAAGTCAGTTGTGGCTAAGTGTGAACTCCAGGCTGTATATTCTTTGATGTAGTTTACCAGGGTTTTTGTGATTCTGAAACTCCTACTTCTGGACTTGTATGCTTCAGAACCCCATCGTATGTCAGGTGTGCTGGCAAGTGGCTTAGCCAGTTAGACAAAGAAAGGATGATAAATGGTGCTGGTGGTGGCATTGGTTGCTGTGTGGAAAGGTCATAGTCATGACAGAACCCAGAGTTAGTTTTCAGAGCTTTATTAGGTGGGAAAGCAGGGAGAGGAAAGAGGAGAGCCAGGCCTGGAGAAAGAGAAAGATGGTGGGTGGGAAAGAGCAGAGAGAGAGAGCAGAGAGCAGAAAGAGAGGGTGGGGTCCACGCACTAAGGCACATATGTTGTTGCCAGTGCACACTGATAATATAAGACACAAGACCCTGAACTGTGCATAGCTAGAGTGAGGGCAGAATCCTAACATTTTAGACTGTTTGCTTATTATAAAAAAGCAAGTGAATAGGAATAGGGAAATCGTTTCTCCCAGAAAAACTGCTTCCAGCTGACTTGGTGGGCATTGGTTGGCTCTTGTGGGGAAGGGAGCTTCTGAAGTAGACAGGTGTCCTGGGATGGTGGGCTGTCCTGCTGTCCTGGAGCCATCCAGCCCTCTTGGCTTGGCACTCTGGCCGTTTTTGTGTCTAACAGGACGCTGGTGAGACAGAAAAATCCTGAAGTAGATACAACCTGTCCAGATGGAATTAAGCTGGTTTCTGCTGCATGGGGAAACAAATGAACGTGTTCAGAAGCAGCCATGAGAAAATTACTGACCATTGTAGTGTTTAGTACTCTTCTTATACTGGTTAGTGTTAATGAGAGAGACAGAGAGATTGGAACATGTTTTTAATTTTTATAGACAGATTATTTTAAGGCACCTGTTTACTTTACTAGTTTAGCATCGAGGAGACACATGTGATCGATTGTTGAGAGCATTTAACAGTAATAGATGGTTATATTAAAGTCTGTTTTTGTATAGCCCAGACACTTTTGGGTCTGGGGGTGTAAATACCTTTTAGCTATTGCAGTTTCTTACTTGATGATCCCTGGACTCCAGTTCTGTGGTAGTCTGAAGCAGCCTAATTTAGCTAATTTAGCTGAGCAGCTAAATTAGAAGAGGGAACCAGGAAGAGAAAAGCTTGTGGGGTGAGATCTCATTCTTTTGGAATTAGGCACAAGGCAGAAATCAGGGCCCTGTCTGTGTGCATGAGAAGGAGAAGCACTGCTGACAGGTCTGGAGTGAGGCACATGGAGGGAGCAATGAAATGAAAGCTCCTATCTTACTGGAAAATCTTTTCCCATTAAGTAACCCTGAAAATGCAATTAAATCTGATGAGGTGGGTAAGGATGTCCTCCCTACCCCGACAATAGGGAAATGAGGAAAGGTGAGACCCCAAAAACTCCCAGGACTGGGTCAGTGGCTCCAATGTCCAGAAGGAAAGAAACAGATCGCTTCCATGCTGCATTCTGGGTTCCCTGCGAACGAGCCTGTGGACAAGCCTAGAGGTGTGCTGGAGGTCTTTGTCTGTCCCCTGGCCCCTTGATGCCTGGGTGCAGTCAGCTGACCAGTTGTCTTTCTAGGTGGCACTCTGAACAAGGCTCAATTGATGGCCTGGCAAGGCACACACTAGCACACATGGCCTTCCCCACCACCACCACCCGACCCCCGCACTTAAAACAGGGACCCAGTGGCTTTTGGGAGCCAGCATGTGCCAGCACTTGGCAATTCTGTTCTTGGGCTTTTTCATCTCTCTCCTGGTACACCTTAAATGCCACAGATGAAACTTCCACCTGTAGGGTAAGGAGCCTTGCTCTCCAGATGCTTAAGTTTTAGCCTTAATGTCAGGGAGGTCTGGGAGGACAAGAGACTGACCTTATTCCATGTCTTGAATTTTTTTTTCTTGATGTCTCCTGGCTTGAGGACAGCTTTAGGAAGACCTGCCAGGAGGCAAGCTATAAACTGGTCTCTGGCTAAAGAGCCATCCTGATTACTGTAAACTTATTTGCATGGATCCTAGCCTGCTTTCAGACCCATCTGTGTTTCTCATGGCAGCTTGAGAATGAGTGGAAGGAGTTAAGGTGAGAGCCCAGTACTGGAGAGCCCACCCAATACCTGAGAGCAGAAAGCAGAGCAGAGAACAGATAAGATAAGGTTCTTTGGAGTCAGAGATTCCTTAGGTTTAGGAATGCACATGGTCAGGGGAAAGAAAGAGATTCAGAGAGGGAGGGGCTTTAGCGCTTTAGAGCTTGGGTAAAAGCATGGAGATAAGGCAATGCTTTTCACTGGCCTGTTTGACAACAAAAGTTAGATAATTCCCATGAAATAGCGGGGTTGAAACAGCCAAATTTACTGGTATCTGGGATATTTAAGGCATTTGTCAGAGGAGAAATGGAACCATGAAAAGGAAGCCCCCATCCTATGGCTGCAGCGCCAGGAAAGAAAAGTAAAAAATTAAAATAACAAATGGGATCCCGGGCTCCTATTTCAAGCATCCTTGAGAATAGGCAGTCTACAATGTGCATTAACAGCACAAATTACCCAAACCATGTTCACAATAAGGGTAAGGGCTGGGGTGTATGTCCTGGAGGACCCATTGGGTCCCCAGACAGCATCCAATACTTCGTCAAGATTGAATGTGTACCAAGGACCCTCCGGGGTTCTGATGCAAAGAATATAGCTCAGGTTGCAGTGACAGGAAACTGCAGGGCTCACCAGTCTTGGCAGCACATGTGGTGGGGGAGACTAGGCAGCAGCAGTCATGGTGGTGGCTGGAGCACAGTCCCAGTGCAGTACCACAGTGCTGGAGGTGGTGGATCAAAGGTGGTGGCTGGGCAAATGAAAAGAGCGAATCTGGATCAGGTAGTCGCAGGTCTTCAGCATAGGTTTCCAACAATACTCAGGCCTGGACACTGAGTGAGGAGAATTTCCTATCCGAGTGACGACACCAATAAAAGGGTGATAAACGGCGCTGGTTGCGGTACTGCTTACCTCATAGAAAGGTCACAGTCATGACAGAACCCAGTGTTATATTTCAGAGCTTTATTAGGAGGGGAAAGGGGGGAGCGGAAAGAAGAGAGCCAGGCCTGAAGAGAGAGAAAGATGGAGGGGGAGGGAACAGAGCAGAGAGAGAGGATGGAGTCTGCGTCTGGCTTTTAAGGTTCATCCTTACTCGCCAGCATGCACTGATGATGTAAGATGTAAGACCCTGAACTGCACAGAGCTGGAGTGTGGAGTGAGGGCAGAATCCTAACAACTACAAATTTTCTTCTGACCTCCATACGTACTTGATAGAACTTGAGTACACATATGCATACGTACATACATGCACACAATACATGAGTAAATGTGGGAAAAAATGGATATACAGTCAAATGTTTGTCAAATAGATAGATGACTGTGAAGTCAATCTCAGCAGGAGCTGGCAGTGTGAGTGGCCTCATATGGAGGTGAAGGTAGGAGAGCCAGAATTCCAGTGTCTTTCAACGAAACTGCCATGAACTATCAGGGAGGGGACCTGCAGATCTAAGATCACCATAAGGACAAGGGACCCTGAGGATAGACTCACCACTCTATGAGTCCTAACAACACAGAGGAGTCTTGAGAATGAAGGACACACTTAGAGCTCCTGCCCTTGCACTTCTCTCCATCTGTGTGTGTACCTACTCACAGAAGCCCCGTGGCTTCTCCTGTTACAGCTTTCTGTTCCCTGGTCTGCACATCAACACCCACATTAGGTTGGTGAGTAAAAGGACAAGGGAATATGATGACTCCATGTTCAAGGACAGGGATCCTGGCATCCTAGGAGGACTTCAGACACCATATTGTGTCTATCCAAGAGGCCAGGGAAGGAACAGAAATTGCAGAGGTGCTTTTCCCTGCCTGCTGACTATTGGCTCCCTGTAGATGTAACAGTCTTACTAAATAAGAAACACAGAGCCAAATGCAGAGTTAAAAGCCCAAGAGGTCTGAGCAGTAGCTAAAACCCTTTGCTGCCGCTATCGTCCTTCCCCTCAGAAGGGGACCTATTTCCTGTTTATCTTTTTATTGACTTTCTGTTCTGTCTTCTCATTGGCTATAAACCCAATCACATGACCTTCTTGTCACTGCCTGTCTATACAGACCTCCAGGTCTTCTATGGTTGGTATTGAGATCAAAGGCATGTGTCTCCATGCTGGCTGTATTCTTGAACACACAGAGATCTGCTTGTCATGTGATCAGGTTTAAAGGTGTGTACCACCACCACCTGGCTTCTGCTAAAGCTTGCTATTAGCTCTGACCCCAGGCAACTTTATTTATTAACATACAAATAAATTCACATTTCAGTACAAATAAAATATGACCTTATTTCCTCCTTTCTATTTTAATAAAAAGAAAAATGAAAAAATTATAATATAAGAAAAATTATATACAAAAGTACAATAACTATATGCCATGTATACAATCAATAAATGCCTAAACAATGCCTAGTTCATTTGCATTTGACAAATTCAGAGAAAATAATTCCATTATCTCTCCTATTTTGTTAAGTCCAAAATGTACCTGATTCACTTTCTATCCTAACTTATATTACTAACAGAACTCTATTATAACATCTTTCAAATTTATACACTTACTCTTTAATGAGTTTCTTTTCTAAAATTCTTAACAAGGAAAACTAGAACTATCTAGTCTTCAACTCCCTCAGAGACCCAAGAAGGAAATATTACCTAACAAAAATAAAAACAGGAAGTGCAGACAAGCAGCTTCCAAAAACCAAATGTGAGCTGACAGAAATAGCCAGCTGCCTGGAGATTCGCCCAAGGTTTCTCCACAGTGTTGGGACATCATCTTCAGCCTATAGGCTTAGCGTATCTGACAGACTCATTTGTGAACTAGGATGTACACAAGGTCAACAGTTCAACCTCACATTTGGTGAGAGCAGTCCATGTACCAGAAACACATGAATTTCACTAGTGTCATGTCATGATTCAGGATTTTAAATTCTGGAAATTGTTGATTTTTTTTTTTTTAATTCAGCTGTCCATTCTTCTTGGCTCTGTGTGTGTGTGGCTTCATCTCGGCTTCCCATTCTTCTCCACATCCCTCTATTAAATGCCAGTCTACCATAGAAAGGTTAGACTCTGTCAGCTTAGTTACTCTTCAAGAATAACTGTTTCAGCTGCTGTTCCACTGCACATCAGAAGCCATTGGCGCACTGCCTGTTCAGCTGCCTTCAATCTGTTGTTAAAGGCCATTTATAACCCCATACAGGCTTGTCTGTTAACCATTTTAAAGGTAGAGCTGTTGGTGTCTTTGGAAGATCATCAGTTGTTGTGCCCTGTTCTTGTATAATATGGATGGCTGGTGACCACTCATTAGAATAATATCTTCTAATATTTTTCTCAGAAACATGTGCTAGTTTAGGATTTGTTTCTAAGGTTGGAGGGATGTTAATCTGAGTATTCCATTGTTGCAACAGGTCTCAACCCCACAGGTTCATACCCATGTTAGCCACATATGGTTTTAATTTTCCTCTCTGTCCTTTTGGACCTATACATTCGAGCCATCTTGCACTCTGTTTCACTTGAGATAATGTTCCAATTCCTAACAGCTGAACATTTGCCTCCTGAAGAGGACAAGTTGGATGCCAAAATTCTGGTGCAATTATGGTCATGTCAGCACCTGTGTCTACCAGACCAGAAAACAAAACACCATTTATTTTTATTGGTAATTTTGGTCTTTGTTTATTTATAGAAGTTTGCCAAAAAAATTCTTTATGTTTTCTCCTGAATTTTCTGTTCTCTCTGTCTCAGTTGTTCCATTACTCTGAGTAGCCTGGTTTATTCCAATAGGCATTTGGTTATTTAATTGCTCTGAGTAGGGGTCTCCTCTATGACTGCAGGAAAGGTCTGAACTGGATTTACTGTGGGGGCCTGCCTGAGGCCCCTCTGGAAGTTTCCCAAAAACTGAGGCAAAGAATTACTTTGTCTGTCCCTTGTTGATGTACATTTGTTGGTCCAGTGTTTTCCCTTACCACAGAAGGAAGTGGCATTCTGTTGTCATTGTTCCTTGAAGAAACATTGTTTCTAGGAGTGCTCTGTTTACAGTTCTTTTTCAAATGTCCTTTGTTTCCACATCCAAAACATCTGACATTCCTCAAACCTCTTGAAATTGCTTCTCATATCCACATATCATCATAGTCATTTGCCTCAACATTAAACATGTCTCTAATCCAATCTTCCAAGGGTGCAGATCTTGCCTTTAACGGCCTGATTATTCTCTTGCATGCTGCATTTGCGTTCTCAAAAGCCAAAGATTCAATTACTATCTTGCTAGCTTCTGAATTCGAGACCATTCTATTTACTGCTGAAGTCAGTCTTTGTAAGAAATCTATGAAGGATTCTTTTGGGCCTTGTATAACCTTTGTAAATGACTCAGTTTCCTTTCCTGGTTCCTCAGTTCTGTTCCTTGCATTCAAGGTTGCCATTTGACACAGAATTAGGGTTTAGATAACATATAAACATTGTGTTTGTATTGCAGCATTTTGGCCTTCTTCAACAAGCTGATCCTAGGAGATTTGTATACCTTTAGCCCTCCATTGATTTTCTATGTTTTTACCTTCCTCTTTGAACCACATGTGCCACTGCTGCTGTGCCCCAGGTCCAAAACAGCATTTACCAGCTCTCGCCAGTCCTGTGGGATAATCTTATTATAAGTTGAGGTTTAACATTTGATTTACAAATGCCATAAGATACTATTGCCTCCTTAAACCTTCGTAAGTCTAACATTTCAATTGGAGTCCAAATATTTTGTGCATTCACTTGACCAGGTAGCTACTGTAAGGTTACCGGATAAATTAAGGGTTATTGTGTGAAAACAGGCTTTCTTTCTGTAACCTTATAATCCAATCCTGAAATAATTTCACCAGTAATTTCTTCTGTCTTAGTCTGAATTTCTCTATAATTCATTTCAACAGGTTTAACAGGTTTTCTAAAGTTTTTATACTGGCACTTAAATTGACTATCTTTTTAAATAGTAAAATAAGGATAAAGAAAGTAATAATGTGCATAATCCCATCAACATTATTTTTCCCATATAATTGTTCCATTTTCAGACTGCCTAAAATTTTATCAAAGTCCAATTTTCTTCCAATGTACACATAATAACCATTTTTTAATGTGGAAAAAAAGGTTTTTTTTTCTCTTTTAAATAGCTTTTTCCTTTAAAATATCTGATATCTTAATTGACTTACCAAGTCTGCGTAGAAGAGTAGAAATCTGAGGGAATTTCAAAACAGCTACCTAGCATCTAAAGTATAAATCCAAAGAGAGAGAGAGAGACAGACAGACAGACAGAAGAAAGCAAGAAAGCATAGCCACAAGTACTGGCTAAAAGCTTAAATCCAGCCATATGTTCCTGCTTGAGCTGAGTTGAGCATTGGCTCTGGCTTCTTTAAGCTCTGACCATGTGTGTTGGCATTTTGGCCTCAAGTAACTCTATCTGCAGTTGCATATAGCTGTTGCAATTACAGTGAGTACAGCCAATGGGTAGCTCTGGCCAGCCTGACTTGTTCATAGCACCAGCTTTAAGCAAGTATTTCCAGTTGCAGGTAACCACTTGTAGCTACAGTCAGCTGGGCCTGGGGCCTAGGCCAAGCTGGCCCAAGCTGGGGAGCCAGGCCTGCCGAGGCCACCAAGCCCAGTCAAGCTGAGCCAAGCTTAGTGGTTTTTAATGAATCCTTGCCACATGGGCACCAAATGTAGATGTAACAGTCTTATTAAATAAGAAACACAGAGTCAAATGCAGAGTTAAAAGCCCAAGAGGTCAGAGCAGTAGCTAAAAAACCTCTCTTCTGTAGGCTGTCGCTTTGTCTTGTTGACCATGTCCTTTGCTCTACAAAAGCTTCTCAGTTTCAATAGGTCCCATTGATTGATTGTTTCTCTCAGTGTCTGTGCTACTGGTGTTATATTTAGAAATTGATCTCCAGTGTCAATGCATTCTAGACTACTTCCTACTTTCTCTTCTATCAGGTTCAGAGTAACTGTATTTATGTTGACGTCTTTGATCCACTTGGACTTAAGTTTTGTGCACAGTGAAAGATATGGATCTATTGGCAGCCTTCTACATGTTGACATCCAGTTATGCCAGCACCATTTGTTGAAGATGCTTTCTTTTTCCATTATACAGTTTTGGCTTCTTTGTCAAAAATTATATGTTCATAGGTGTGCAGGTTAATGTCAGGGTCTTCAGTTTGATTCCATTGGTCCACATGTTGGTTTTTATGCCAGTACCAAGCTGTTTTTATTACTGTAGCTCTACAGTTGAGCTTGAGGTCAGGGATCGTGATGCCTCCAGAGGTTGTTTTATTGCATAGGATTCTTTTGGCTATCCTGGGTTTTTTGTGTTTCCATATGAAGTTGAGTATTATTCTTTCCAGATCTGTGAAGAATTGTGTTGGTAATTTGATGGGGAATTGCATTGAATCTGTAGATTGCTTTTGGTAAGATCGCCATTTTTGCTATGTTAATCCTGCCTATCCATGAGCATGGGAGATCTTTCCATTTTCTGACATCTTCTTCAATTTCCTTTTTCAAGGACTTAAAGTTCTTGTCATATAGGTCCTTCACATGCTTAGTTAGAGTAACCCCAAGGTATTTTATATCATATGTGGCTATTGTAAAGGGTGATGTATCTCTGATTTCCTTCTCAGCCTGTTTGTCTGTTGTATGTAGGAGGGCTACTGATTTTTTTGAGTTGATCTTGTATCCTGCTATGTTTATAAGCTGTATCAGTTCCTTGGTTGAATTTTTGGTGTCACTCATGTATATTATCATGTCATATGCAAATAGGGAAAGCTTGACTTCTTCCTTTCCAATTTGTATCCCCTTAATCTCCTTATGTTGTCTTATAGCTCTGGCTAGAACTTCAAGTACTATATTGAATAAGTATGGGGAGAGGGCACAGCCTTGCCCCACATCTGACAGAGGGCTGATATCCAGAATATATAAAGAACTCAAGAAATTAGACATCAAAATGCCCGACAGTCCAATTAAGAAATGGGCTGTAGAACTAAACAGAGAATTCTCAGCAGGGGAAGTTCAAATGGCTGAAAGACATTTAAGGAATTGCTCAACATCCCTAATTATCCAGGAAATGCAAATCAAAATGACTCTGAGATACCACCTTATACCTGTCAGAATGGCTAAGATCAAAAACACAGAAGACAGTTTATGCTGGAGAGGATGTGGAGCAAGGGGAACTCTCCTCCACTGCTGGTGGGAATGCAAGCTTGTAC
This sequence comes from Onychomys torridus, assembly GCF_903995425.1. Lineage (NCBI taxonomy): Eukaryota > Metazoa > Chordata > Mammalia > Rodentia > Cricetidae > Onychomys > Onychomys torridus. The sequence goes on from NC_050447.1 coordinate 32,298,870, forward strand.
AGCCACTTTGGAAATCAATATGGCGCTTCCTTAGAAAATTAGGAATCCATCTCCCCCAAGACCCAGCTATACCACTCTTGGGCATATACCCAAGGAATGCTCAATCATACCACAAGGGCATTTGCTCAGCTATGTTCATATCAGCATTGTTTGTAATAGCCAGAACCTGGAAACAGCCTAGATGCCCTTCAACTGAAGAATGGATAAAGAAAATATGGTCATATACACAATGGAGTACTACCCAGCAGAGAAAAACAATGACATCATGAGGTTTGCAGGCAAATAGATGGATCTAGAAAAAAATCATCCTGAGTAAGGTAACCCAGACTCAGAAGGACAAACATGTCATATATATATTCATAGTAGGATGGATACTCGATGTACAAAGATGACTAGACTGCTACACAACTCCAGGGAGGCTATCTAGAAAACAGGACCCTAGGAAAGACACAGGGATCACCCAGTGACAGAGAAATGGATGAGATCTACATACATAACCTGGACTACAGTGGGAGTAATGAAGGGCAATATTTGAGGAAAAGAAAACTTTGGGGAGCAGGAGATCCCAGCTGGATCAAGAACAGAAAGGGAGAACAAGGAATAACAGACCATGATAAATGATGACCACATGAAAACAGGAATAGGTAGAGTGCTGGAGAGGTCCCCAGAAATCCACAATGATACATCTTCTGTAGATTGCTGGCAATGGTCAAGAGAAAGCCTAATCTGACCTAGTCTGGTGATCAGATGGCCAAACACCCTAACAGTCGAGCTGGAACTCGATCATCCAATAACTGATGGAAGTGGATGCAGAGATCCTCAGCCAGGCCCCAGGTAGAGCTCCACGACTCCATTGTCGAGAAAGAGGAGGGACTGTAAGTGCGTGAATTGTTGAGACCAAGATTGGAAAAGCACAGGGACAAATAGCCAAACAAATGGAAGCACATGAATTATGAACCAAAGGCTGTGGAGTCCCCAGCTGGATCAGGCCCTCTGGATAAGTGAGGCAATTAAATAGCTTGAACTGTTTGGGAGGCACCCAGGCTGTGGGACCTGGACCTGTCCTTAGTGCATGAGCTGGCTATTTGGAACCTTGAGCTTACACAGGGACACTTTGCTCAGCCTGGAAGGAGGGGACTGGACCTGCCTGTACTGAATCCACCAGGTTTAAATGAATCCCAAGGGAGTCTTGGCCCTGGAGGAGATGGGAATGGAGGGGAGGGTCTGGGGAGACAGGAGGGGTAGGACAGGGGAACTAATGGCTGATGTGTAAAATTAAAACACAAATATAATAAACAAAAAAGAATTAAAAAATATACACTTGTTAACATTTATACTCACTAATCAATTGCTTGAAAATAAAAGCAACCATGTTTAAAAAAAAAAAAAAAACCTTTTTTACCCTTCACTGCCGCTGTCATCCTTCCCCTCAGAAAGAGACATACTTCCTGTGTATCTATCTTTTCATTGACTTTCTGTTCTGTCTTCTCATTGGCTATAAACCCAATCACATGACCTTCTTGTCACTGCCTGTCTATACAGACCTCCAGGTCTTCTATGGTTGGTAATGAGATCAAAGGCATGTGTCTCCATGCTGGCTGTATTCTTGAACACACAGAGATCTGCTTGTCATGTGATCAGGTTTAAAGGTGTGTACCACCACCACCTGGCTTCTGCTAAAGCTTGCTATTAGCTCTGACCCCAGGCAACTTTATTTATTAACATACAAATAAATTCACATTTCAGTACAAATAAAATATCTCCATAGCTTCCTGTGGCTTCTGTCTTATCATTTCTCCTGCAATAAGAATATTCCCCCACCCCCAACCAAATTTCCACATCTACACCCCTAAAAGGTACAAATTCCTGCCTGGGTAAGGCCTACCTGTTCTGTTTTCTGTTGTTATGAGATGATCATCTTGTTGTAGTAGCAGAGACTTAATCCTGGGATTCAACATACCACTCAATAGACTTCCTGACTAGCTGTATACTGTGGCCTGTGGGCTCCTGCTTCTCCTCCTCCATGTGCATTGTGAGACAGTCTAAGTGAAAAGAGGGAACCAGGCTTGGAGCAGCTCAGTTCTGCAAAGTCAGAGGCTGAGCTTGTGGGAGGAAAGCACCAGGGAGGGAGAAGCTGGTAGAAATGACAGATAAAAGTGTGGAATTGTGCATCCCCAAATGCCCCCACCAAAGCCCACAGGATGGGCCCTGTGGCACTTGCAGGGTCAGAGATGTGTAAGGTTACCTTGTACTGAGGAGCCAGCAGGGATTGAAGACCAAGAGAGACATGTCCCTCCTGTGTGTGTGGTTATGGCTAGAGCTCCTTCTGACCTTGGATAATGACAATAATTCCTTCATAATGCCAAGTGGCTCTCAGCCTGTCACCGTGTTCACTAGAGATGTATCCTGTCAATTTTCAAGAGGGCCAGTAGACATGGTTTCCAGCCCTAAGTAATCCAGAAGCCTCATTTCAACACCCCACAGCTGTGTTACCTTCCATGTAGCACAGTGACAATGAGTTGGGAATTATCAAGTGTCACAACTGATGGTATCTCTCTACTTACAGGCTAGGACACAGTCAGCCCCATCAGGATCACACACATAGGGCAGGTGAGAGTAAGCCTTGTTCATGTGAAAGATGGTGAATTTGGTATCTATACCTTCCTGGGAATTCCCTTTGCCAAGCCACCTTTAGGACCACTGCACTTTGCTCCCCCTGAACTCCCTGAGCCATGATGTGTTGTGAGAGATGGATCTCCCATCCAGCCATGTAAGTTCTGGGCCCTGGGGTACTTCCTGACTGAGCTCTAGGCCTCACTGCAGTGCCTCCTCCATCTCAGCTCTACAGCAGCTTCAGTCTGTGCTGAGGGCAATCTGCCAGGCATGTTTATGATGAATGTGCTAAGGATTAGAGAAGAACAACTGTGCCAGGCTCCTGGGTCACAGTTGACACCTGTAGAGATTTAGCTGCAGGTACTGCAGTGAGGAGAGAGACTAAGGCCATTCTTCACAGGCACTGTGACCATCAATTACCCAGGTGCCATTGACTAAGGAACAAGTACACTTGCTTTCATCTGGAGACTATGTGGAAGAAGGAGGTACCTTGAGAGTCTGGAGTGAGATGGAGAATGTCTCCCTGCCCTATGGTATTATTGTCCATTCATCCCTATAGCTCTATGTGGGCACAGAATCCTGATACCAAAGTGTCCTGGTTTTCTGTTGCTGTGATGGAGTACCTAGACAAAGGGAACAGAGTGAAGAAAGATTTTAATGTGGGTCACAATTACAAGTTATAATCAACTATAGATGGGAAACCACCAGAGCAGAAGTTCAAGGGAACTGATCATATCACATGCCTAATCATGAACAGAGCCAAAAGGACACATGCATGCCTGCTAATGCTTCACTTACCCTCCATTCATATACAATCTAGAAGCCACTACCTAGGGAATGGCACCTCCTACAATAGGCAGATACTCATATCTCAACGGACATAATCAAAATAGTTTGCTAAAGGCATAGCCACAGGCCAACATGATCTAGAAAACCCTCATTAAGATTCTTTTTCCAGGTGATTCTACATTGTGTCAGTAAGCAATCAAAACTAACTACTACACCAGGATTTAAGTAGTACAGGCAGAATGGATGGATGTTAGTACAGAAAGGCAATCATTTCCATAAAATATTTCAGAAGTCTCCATATACTAGGGCTCATAATATTACTGTTCAACCAGAGGCCTCCCTGAAACTCTTACTCCATTTCTATTTATAGACCTAGTAGATTTACATTCATATGATGGGACTTTAGAGAGGGGTCAGATATGACAGAGCATTGTAGAAGCAGCATCTGGAGGTAGCTGAGAGAAAGTGTAGACTAACATGTAGGTTTCACAATGACATATCTTGCACTAACTGTCTTCCATTTTCACCAGGTGTCTGCAGACTGATATGAGTTTTCAGATCATAAAGGAGATGCATCTCATCAAGTCACCCACTTCCATGTCTGAGGACTGCCTATATCTCAACATCTACACACCAGTTTATGCCCATGAAGATTCTAACTTACCTCTGAGTGTCAGGCTGTGGTAAGCTGGGGGAAAAAGATGTTTCTTTCTCTGGAAGATTGGAAGAGACAAAGTAATTCTGAGCTCCACTGTAGTTTAGACCATGATTAGTCTTACCATATTTGGGTCAAGAAGGTCATCTCAGCCATGGTGGGCTGCTTTAACCTGGGTGTGTGACTCAGAACACAGAGGTTCTGCTGTGGATGTCAGTCTGTATGCTGTGAATGTGTTGCTCTGATTGGTTAATAAATAAAGAGCTGATTGGCCAGTAGCCAGACAGGAAGTATAGACAGGACAAGCAGAGAGGAGAATTCTGGGAATAGGAAGGTTGAATCAGGAGTCACCAGCCATCCACAGAGGAAACAAGATGTGAAGGCAGAACTAAGAAAAGGTACCAAGCCACATTACTAAACATAAGTAAGAATTATGGGTTAATTTAAGTGTAAGAGCTATTTAATAGTTAACCTGAGTTAATGGCTGAGCAGTTTTAATTAATATAAGTTTCTGAGTGATTTATAAGCAGATGTGGGGACCTTGGTCCTGGGAGAGGACAGAAAAACCTTCAGCTACAGGGATCAAAGAGGTAAGAAGCTCTAGGTCTTTGATTAAACCAAGAATTCTATCAACTTGAACTTGGTAGACCCACTCTGTAGGATGATCAATGGCCACATATTGACATCACCAAAATTTCAGGCTGCAGGTTATCTGTTATGCCAATGGGATCTGGTGACCCTTCTGAATAGCAATCAGGAAAGACACTCATGGAGACATTCCTACTTGCTCCACTTTGATGGGTCTCAGAGTGGTTGGTGATGACATTACTTTAGACCTAGAGCCACTAATCCATGATGAGATTTCCTGATTGAGGGTGGTAATGTGCCAGGAATGGCATATAAGATGCCTAATGTGCTGCCAGTAGATTGGAGATGAGGGACCTGAGATTGTGGACCATCAACCCTCTGTGCATTCCCCTCCAGATCTTCTGCTTAGCATGTCTCTAGAGGGCCAAAGCAGAAATGCCTACATGTCTCGAGGTCGTGCTTTATGGCATGTACATGTCATGTCCTCCTCCATATAATTACTTGTAATGCTAGTCTTTTTCTTCTATCTTATCTTCATGTTTTGTGTTCCTAGATCAATGGTAATTTCTGTGATACAAGAAAGGAGTGAAGTAAATTTCATGGGAAATTATACTGAGATGATCACCCAGGCTGGGGTTAAGGCAGTTATGCATGTCATAGGAAAGAACCTGCATCCTGGGGAAGCTTTTCAGGCTTGGATAAACTGTACTGAATGTGTGGTCAACTATAGCACATGGTATTATGTGTACCAGCAAACTGGACTCAAATTGGCCATGATGAATAATTCAGTTTCTGATGATATTCCAAGGGCATTGTGTAAAACTTGAGAACCTAAGGGATATGGAGTAATGTATAGATGGGATGACAAACTAGAAGTGTGGGAATCTAGAATAGGAGGAAAATAGTGGCCTCCACCAAGAAAGGAAGGTGACAACAAAAAAAAGGGGGGGGGGGAGATGGCAACTTTAATCCTGATATTTTGATTCCTCCTGAAGGAGTGTGCAGACAATGTGGCAATGGTTGGAGTGATTGCTGTAAGTTTTATTGGGCTCCTGGATTGAAAAGAGCTGCCAGAAAAGGTGAGCTTCCTTTAATGGAAGCTCTGGAAATTGGATCAGGTCTTTCTTGGAATTGTTGGGATAAGAAGGACAAAAGTTGCTGACTTGCAGGGGCAGATTTCTTGTCTGAGGTCATTGTGGTCCACCAGTCATGGGGCTTGGTGTTTGCAGAAGGCTGAGGGAGGAAGTTAGGCAGCTGCAGGGGTCTTGAGGTCTAAGCAGGCTGTGAGAAGGAAATGACTGTCTAGTATATTAGCCACTGTTATTATTTTTACATTTTTTTTATGAAATTGCATGTTGCTAGCCTCTGGGTCATGTGCTTAGAAGATCGTACAATCATTAATAATAAAAATAGATTATGCTCGCTTTGGTGTTAAGCCTGGGATAGTTCCTGGGTTTAATTAAAGATGATGAAGAATATATTGGTGATTTTCTAAGAATAACCTTTGGAATTATGAGAACACTCCATATTGCGTGATTTCCCTCTTTTCTTTCTGTTTCCCCTTGCTCATGAAAATAAAAGACTGAGGTTACCAAGGCAAAAGCAGAAGCTGTAGCAAAAGCTACTTAGCTACTGCAGAAGCCCGAAATGACCTGTCAGCTTGCTTGAGCACTGTCTATGAGTGGTTACTACGCCTTCCAGGTATCCTGTCCTCAGACCCCCAAAATGCTGAGGCTGGTCCCCAGCAGGTATGGAACTATGCTTATAGTTCTAGAGTACCCCATCTGTGGACTGTAACTGAAGTTTTTCTCTCTGGGTCCAGCCAAGCCTCAACAGTCCTGTAGCCCACTTATAAAATAAATATACAGATACCTATATTATCTAAACTGCTCAGTCATTAGCTCAGGCCTACCATTGTCTAGCTCTTACTCTTATACTCAGCCCATTTTTGTTAATCTATATGTCGCCACATGTTCTGTGGCTTTACCTGCTGCCTTTACATGATGCTCCCTGGATGGCAGGCTGGTGTCTTCTCCTCTCCACCTTCCTGTTCTCTCAATTCTCCTCTCTGCTAGTCCTCCTGTACTTCCTGCCTAGTTTACTGGCCAATCAGTGTTTTATTGATCAATCAATCATCCACAGCACTTCCCCCTTTTCTTTTTTTCAAAAAGGAAGGTTTTAACTTTAACATAGTAGAATTACATATAACAAAACAATTATCAAGCAAGAATTACAGTTACAATATTAAAGAAGATATTCTATCTATCTTATATTTGTGAGTCTAAGGTTTTATATCTAACTTATCTTTGATCATAACTGAGGAAATTATAACTATCTAGTCTTCAACCACATCAAAGACCTCAGAAGGATATACTATTACCTGAGAAATGGGAGAAGGATACAAGCAACTTTCAGGAGTCTTGCAGGGTAGACAGAGATAGCTGGCAGCCTGGACAGTCACCTAATGTTCCTTTGTAAAGTTGGAGCATCTGTCTTCAGCCCACAGGGCTAGAGTCTCTTAGTCATTTCTCTCTGTGTCCTGTAGAATGTGAAGCAGGAACCCAAAAAAACGTTTTGCCAAGCAAAATTCAGTGGTCACAGTCCTATGGGTCCTGTATGTTCAGTTGATCAAGCAGTCCGGGCAAGAACAGTTTCTTGCCCAAATGGCTATTTTTACCAACGTGAAGAAAAACTCCATATGGAGTGTCTTTGATGTCCATCCTCCTCTCTGAAGTAAATTGGTGTTGCCAGGAGCAGACATGTCTCATTGTCCAGAAAGTCTAAATTTTAAAAACATTTTAAATGCCATATTATGTAGGTCTTTGAAGTGTTTGAAGATTACCTGCCTAATTGAATTATATCTATGTATACCTAAAAACAACATGACTATAAGTTTGATTATCATAGAAGACTAATTATTAATCTGTGTTTCTTAATTATCCATTACAATTTAAATGAGTTACATTAAACATAATACCTCAAATGAGAATAGAAATATATATATATATATATATATATATATATATATATATATAGTATAAAAAAATTGTTTAAACTTGTATCAATAAACTAAAATACATAGCAATGTAAAACATTTTAAACAAGTTGCTCTTTAAAAGTAGATTCAATAATCTACTCTTTCATCCTGTTGTATCTATATCCCCTTTTTCTTTAGAAACAGATCACACTTATAATCAATCTGATTTAAATAAAAATGTTGTTGTTTTTTCTGTCCCACACCAGTAGGCAATCCACTTGATCTTGGGCTAAGAGTGGTCCTCATGGCATCAGTGTTGATGTCTCCAGGTGATGGTATGGATCCATGGTGGTGGACTGGTTATAGGAATGACTTCCCAGATGCAGAGATCCATGGCCAGGCCCCAGGTGGAGCTCGAGGAGTCCAATCAGTGAGAGAGAGGAGGGATTATATGAGCAAGAGATATTGAGACCATGATTGGAAGAAGCACAGGGACAAATAGCCAAACTAGTGGAAACACATGAACTATGGCTCTTTTGATGTGGGACAAAAGAATTTCTTAACCTTTTTTTTTTTTAGCAGTATGTTTGGGATTAGAGGAGTGAGCCAATTCCATCTCCTCAGCCAGCTTGGTATATTTGGGAATTCGGGTGTAGCTTTTCTTACTACTTCCTGCTGTAGGGGGGCATTGTATCTTATGGGGACACAAAGAAAATTTTAGGATTATGAAGTAGTCCATGAGGGTGTATCATCTGAGCCAGTTGCCTTGAAACTGTTCTGGATGTTGGATCATCTGGGCAATGGTGTCATCGGAGACCTTTCCGAGGGTCTTGACTAGTCAAACCTGATGTATCTTAATCTGGAACAAATCCATAGCCTCTTGTTTTCTGTGGAAACAAAAGCAGAGCCTCCTTTCCAAAGCAACATATCCTTACATCTAAATTTTGAAGTCAAGGTACCTTTAAAATATACATATTTGTTTAACTCAACAGCTTTTATGATCAAATGTGGTTTTTTGGTTTTTTTTTTTTGTAGTTAAAAATCCCAAAGACAACACAATCCAGATTCTATGTGTAATGTCCATCTTTATATGGCTTATTTTTTATACTACCTTTACTGTCTGTTTAAAGACTTTATTTTTAAAAACTATCTATTTCTTTATATAACTATATATATATTCCTTTTTCTTTCTCTTTTAAGCCTATGTGCATTTTTACACACATTGTAAACCATTTAAAATCCTATTTTATCTGAATCTGTCTTATTGTGAATCTATTGTTTTAAAACTGCAGCATTACTAGGGCTAAAATAGCAGCTTTGGTTGGTGGCTCCACCCACCTTAGCTTTCAATTATGGCTTTGGTACATTTGCCACCAGCTCTGGGAGCCATCAGCTCTTAGAAACAGTGGTTCTATGCTTCTATCAAAGCAGCATGTAGCCCAGAAACCTCTTTCTTTCTTTTTTTTTTTTTTTTTTTTTTTCTGTACTAGCAAAGGCTAAATCCACCACCCAGCAGCGTTAGGTGCTCCTGGTAGATGCCTCATTCCTGCCACACTGCCAGTCAGACTTGCATGCTAGGAACCCACCAACTTGAAAGAGACAACTAGGAATCTGTCTTTAGCTCCGTTTTAGAATCTCTCTTTTTTTTTTTTTTTTCAGGGTTTAGGTAAAACTCTTGCCCTACCTTGGGTGCCATTTGTAGCTGAAGTTTTTCTCTCCAGGTCCCGCCAAGCCTTGGCAGTCCTGTAGCCCACTTAGAAAATAAACATACAGACACCTATATTATCTAAACTGCTCAGCCATTAGCTTAGGCCTACCATTGTCTAGCTCTTACTCTTATACTCAGCCCATTTTTGTTAAGCTGTATGTCGCCACATGTTCCGTGGCTTTACCTGCTGTCTTTACATAATGCTTCCTAGCCAACAGGCTGGCATCTCCTCCTCTCTGCCTTCCTGTTCCCTCAATTCTCCTCTCTGCTAGTCCTGCCTATGTTTCCTGCCTGGCTACTGGCCAATCAGTGTTTTATTTATCAATCATCCACAACAGTGGACCATTTCCTGAGATCCTGAGGCAATCTGTGTGTATGCTGACATGCACAGAGACAAACAGTTGATAATCCAGTAGGCAATCCACTTGATCTTGGGCTGAGAGTGGTCCTCATGGCATCAGTGTTGATGTCTCCAGGTGATGGTATGGATACATGGTAGTGGACTGGTTATAGGAATGACTTCCCAGATGCAGAGATCCATGGCCAGGCCACAGGTGGAGCTCCAGGAGTCCAATCAGTGAGAGAGTAGGGCTTATATGAGCAAGAGATATTGAGACTATGATTGGAAGAAGCACAGGGACAAATAGCCAAACTAGTGGAAACACATGAACTATGAACCAATAGCTGAGGAGCCCCCATGGAATTGGACCAGGCCCTCTGAATAAGTGAGACAGTTGATTAGCTTGAACTGTTTGGGAGGCATCCAGGCAGTGGAGCCAGGACCTGTCCTTAGTGCATGAGCTGGCTTTTTAGAACCTAGGGCCTATGCTGGGACACTTTGCTCTGCCTTGGTGTAGGGTGGAAGGGACTAGACCTGCTTCATCTGAATCTACCAGGCTGACCTGAATCCCCAGGGGAGACTTTGCCTTAGAGGAGGTGGGAATGGGGGATGGGTTTTGGGGGAGAGGGCGGGAGGAGGAAGGACAGGGGAATCCGTGGCTGATATGTAAGATTAAATTAATTATAAAATTTTAAAATAAATAAAAATAAAAATAGGAATGGCTTCCATGACTGGCAGCTAGTGAGTAAATAGTAATAGTTATATCCAGTATCATTTGTGTATCCTCAGCTTTTTCAAGTAAGCCTGTGACTGGGCTGGATAAGGGGACTGAATAGAACATGGACAGACCTGTTTCTTATCCCTGCAACTTAAGAACACTGGAGGCAAGCTTGCCAGATGCAATTGGGGCTACAAGGACCAAGTGGCTTTTCTACACTGGGTCCAGCAAAATGTGGCCAACTTTGGAGACAATTTAGATCACTATTTTTGTCGGGTCAGAATGAGGAACAAGTGAGTCTTCACTTCTTGTGCCCCCAGAGTGCAAAGGACTCTGCCACATTGTACAGAGTGGAGTGGCCCTGCTGCCTGACCTTATCTCTGAGAAGTCCAAGGTGGTCTACACAATGAGTGTCCTCAACAGCACCAATCCTTACTTGCTACCTCAGTTCTTGCCTCTGGCACTCTATTAATCTGTTAAGTGGGGAAAACAAGGATCATGGGAAATTGCTTCTTTCCGGTAATTTCTGAGAGGCATAAAATTTAGAATCCATCTCCCTCTGCTTTATGTATGCTAAGTATGTTATATGACAGCAAAGCTGTGCCCAGTGGCTTCCACCATTGGCAAAAAACCACGTGTTCGTGGTTTCCTAGTTTTCCTGTGATAAAGAACACGGCCAAAAGCTACTTGCAATGAAAGTTTTATTTCAGCTTCCAGTATATAGTTCAACTTGGAGGGAAGTCAGAGTAGGCACTCAGACAGATCCCTGGAGACCAGAACTGAAGCATAGGCCAGGAAGGAACACTGCCTTACTGCCTTGTAACCCATAGCTTCCTCAGTTTGCTGTCTTATACATCCCAGGACACCTCCCCATGAGTGGCACTGCCCACAGTGGGATGGGCCTCCTGTAACAGTCATTTACTAGGAAAATGCCCAGACTCACCTATGGACCAATCTGATAGATGCATTTTCTCAGCTGAAGTTCCTTTTTCCAGATGACTCTGGCTAGTGTCAATTTAACAACAACAACAACAATAACAACAACAAAATCCAGCCAGAATGCATGGTTTGAGGAAAAGGGTCAGCTGTGCAAGTGTGAGATCCCAATTTCAAATCCCCAGAGCCCACCTAAGGCTAGAAGAGGTAATATGTGTCAGTAAACCCAGTGCTCCTGTGGACAGATGGGAAGTAGAGACAGTAGACTCCCTGGAAGGTCATAGTTCAGCTAAGCCAGTGTAGACAAATACAAACAAGGGGTGACAAGTGACACCTGAGGGTGTTCTCTGACCTTCACAGCCAAAACATGACACATCATACCCATTGTCATACATGAACGCCACACACAAAAACAAACAAAACAACAACAACAAAACAAATATGCAGGTAGAATGGTCCCTGTCCCAGCTGTCACTTCTGGGCAACTGAAAATATGAACAATTCCACTTAAGTCCTTTCACACACAAGAAACAGTAAGATGTGGTATTGGGGGGCAATATCATCTACTTGGAATCAAGGAAAAACTGCTCCTTGGTGGAAGGGATGAACCTGTTCCATTTACAGGCAGTGGCCAACCTGTCAGGATGTGAGGCTGAGGACTCAGAGGCCCTGGAATGTTGCCCATGAGACAAGACTAAAACAGATATTCTGGCTATCAACCAGGTTGGGAGAATTGTGTGGCTTGGAGGACCTGATCATCAGGGTGTGGGATTGCCAATCCTTACTACTTGAACCAGTTAATTGTTTCCATGGTTTGCTGTCCTTTCAATACTGTGTGCTCACCACTCTACTGTGTTTCCAGATAACTTAGAGAAAGGTTTCTTGTCACCAAAGTTTAGGTGGAAAAGCTAAATGTGAGAAATCATTATGTCAACATGTATCCTCACTCCCGGGTTCCCATGCACCCATCTACTTCTATAATAAGTTCCAGCATCAGCCCAGCTTCATCAAGCATAAGCATGTCAGGCCATTCCAGGTGAGGGCTGACCATGGTGATCTCATTCCCTTTGTCTTTGGGTCCTACTCCTGGGGCATGAAACGTGATTTTTCTTGTTTTCCTTGAGCTGGATGGAGCCCCAGGTGAGGAAACTGAGGCTGTGGGAGAGAACAGGATTGAGTGATAACCATTTCTTTTCTTTCTTTTTCTTTTTCTTATTTTTTCTTTTTTTCTTTTTCTTTTTTCTTTTTTTTTTTTTTTTTTTGAGCTGAGGACTGAACCCAGGGCCTTGCCCTTGCTAGGCAAGTGCTCTACCACTGAGCTAAATCTCCAGGCCTGATAACCATTTCTTAGCTAAAAATAAACAAATAAAAACCGACAATTCTAGCAGGGTTAGAATAGGAACCTTCCTTGTCTAGCTTGTGCTAGAAGGAATGAGAGCACACTGATAGGAGTGATCCCCAGAGAATTCAAGTAGAGGCTTGGATGGATCCTGGGTTCTGAGTGCTGATGGAAGAGTATACACCAGGCTTAGGGTTCAGGTTCGGGCTATGGTTGCTATGGTAGAGCATGAGTTGGCACCTGCATGGGGTGGCTAGAAATTGCATTCTTGTCTCTTTCTATCTGCAGTTGATCTCCCTGAGAAGAAGTATTTGTTGATTAGGAGGAGGATGAAGTACTGGGCCCACTTTGCAAGACAAGGGTGAGAACACACCCTCTGTCTCCTTAAGGTTGGGTTTCCACCCTGGGCTCCCATGTGGGTGTGCCTCATTAGCATACATTGGTTCTTAATTATACCACAGTCTTCTCCAAAACAGGGCACACTTAGGCAGATACCTTCTAGCTTTAGTTACTCCCCATCCCACAGAGACCAGTATTGTGGTACTGTTCTTTAGATTTTTCCCTCTGGGAGGGAGACACAAAATTAGACAGCAAATGGAGCAGACACTGGTGGGTGTCACTTGTATTCTATATCAGTACACCAGTCCATCTGTCCTCTCAAGTCCTTGACCTGTTCATCCACTACTCTGACCCAAATCAAGGAATTGGGCTTTGGATGAGAGTGACCTTATTATTCCCTGCTGGATGATATATCAAAAAGAAGCCCAACAGTGAGGGTCTACACTACTGGTCCACATGCCGAGCAGAAGCTGCAGCTAGACATTCAGCCTGCTGTGAGCTGAGATCTGAAGACCAGAAAGCTGCAGTTCTAGATTATGAAGACTCTGCCCCCAGAAAATACAGGAACTAAACTAACTAAAGGGGACTCAGGACAAACACACAGAGCTTTAGGGCCCTGTGACAGGGAAGGTGTGTGGGGTGAAAGGCAAATGGAGTCATCCTGAGGTTACAAAGTCCATTTATTTATTTTTATTTGTTCCAACACTCACATAAGCACTTCTCTTCCTAACATTTTCCCTTCCAGATTTGCATGACAAACCCTCTCTGTGTTGCTCCTTATAGTTCTGGACACATTTTATTAGACTCAATAAATATTCTCAATCATATGGATGTGTGAGCCCCAAAGTTCCCCCATCTTCTTTAACACTTTATTAGGATTAGACTCCTGCCTATCTGTCTCCCTTCCTCCTTCCTTCCCTCCTTCCTTCCTCCCACCATCTTCTCCCCATCCTCTCTTTCCTCTTTTCCAAGCCTTCAGACCCTCTTCAAATGAAGCAGAAGCTTCAGACACTGTTAATTATGCTGTTCACAATGCTGTTCCCAATAGACAATAAACTAAAAACTGGGCTTTTAGTGTCTGTGGCCTCAGATGTTTGGAGGCTGAGGTAGAAGGATTACATAAGCCCAGGGAAAGATAACAAGACCCACATCTCAGAAACAAAACAGAAACCATAACCTCAGTAACTTATAAACAGTAACAAATTACAATTTTGTAGATTGAGAAATCCAGGGTCCAGATGTCCACAGATTTGCTGTGGTGAGAAACAGGTCTCTGGCTGGAGATCTCAATGATTACATCTTGTGCCCTCTCCTGGTAGAAAGAGTAGACAGTGGCATTCCAAGGATAACATTAGGTCCCTGCTGACTTGAACTGGGGCAGGGAAGATCTTCCTGTTAGTGAGATGACCATGCAGATTGTTTCCACTCTATCTGAAGAGCATTTATTGATGTTCCTACTGCTAGCTTGCCTCTGCTTTTCAGTTCTGTACATACACACTAGACTTCCAACAAGGAGCCAGAATGTATTTTAGACTTTTAATAATATCTCCTTTTTAGTAGCTTGATTGTGGATTGTTTTTAAGGGACTAGGGATTGATCTTAGGGCTTGTGCATGTTAGGCAAGTGCTCTGCCTGTGAAATATACCCTCAGACTACTGTGGATTGCTTAAATGCAATCAATCTCTTTTAGGTGTATTGTTTAGTAAGTCTGAGAAAATTCTCAAGGCATGCAACTGCCACCACATCAGATTCAGAACAGCCCTCAGTCTCCCACCAAAGGCTTTTTCTCAGGCCCCTCTGTTGTCATTCACTACCTTTGACCCCGTTTTAAAGAAACCAAGACATTACTTTTCTTGTTATATTAGGGCTTGTCTCCTATTCCACATAAGTAGAGTGTTCTGTGACCTGCCTTGTCACTTCAGCCTTGGCACTTCACATAGTGTTTGGTCGCCTTTTATAGTAGAATGGCATGTAATCCCATGTGCACACGACACATTCTATCCAATTACCCAATCTACACACAACAATTTCACTTGCTTATTTACTCTCCTTTTGGGGGACAAGATCACTATGTAGCCCACATTGGCCCTGAACTCATGATCTCACTGCCATGGCTTCCTGAATGGTTGGATTACAGATATTGGCCTCCCATTGCAGGTTTGGGTTTTAATCAAGTTGTATGGATATTCTCACACATGATTTTATATGATCATATGTATTCTAATTATGGATTTACAAGCTAGAGCAGAATTGCTAAGCTATGAGAATGTTAAACATTTAAAGAAGATGTCAGGCTTTGGCATATGCCCAGGAGTGGAATAGCTGGATCTTGATGGAGATCAATTCCCATCATGCCCAGGAACTATCACACTGATTTCCACAGTAGCTGTACAAGTTTGCACTCCCATCAGCAATGGAGGAGTGTTCCTCTTACTCTACACCCTTGCCAGCATGAGCTGTAACTTGCTTTGTTAATCTTAGCTATTCTAACAGGTATAAGGTGAAATCTCAAAGTACTTTTGATTTGCATTTCCCTGATGGATAAGGATGTTAAACATTTCTTTAAGTGTTCTCAGCCATTTGAGTTTCCTCTACTGAGAATTCTTAGATCTGTACCCCATTTTTAATTGGATAATTTGGGGGTTTTGGATACTTAGTTTCTTGGGTTCTTTATATATTTTGGATTTTAACCCTATCTTAGATGTATAGTTGGTAAAGTTTGATCCCATTTTGTCTGCCTCTCTGTCTGAATGACAGTGTCCTTTGCTGTGCAGAAGCTTCTCAGTTTCATGAGGCCCATTTATTACTTGTTGATCTTAGTGCCTGTGCTAAAGGTGTTCTGTTCAGAAAATCCTTTCCTGTGCCAGTTAGTTCAAGGTTATTCCCCACTTTCCCTTCTATCAGCTTCAGTGTGTCTGATTTAGGGTGAGGTCTCCGATGCACTGGGAGGTGAGTTTCATTCAGTATGGATCCATTTGAAGTCTTCCACATGCAGCCCTCCAGCTTGACCACACCATTTGTTGAAGATGCTGTCTTCTCTCCAGTGTACACTTCTGGCCTCTTTGTCAGAGTAGGTGTGTGGATTTATGTCTTGGTCTTCAATTTGATTCCACTGATCAATGTGTTTGTCTTTTTGCCAATACCATGCTCTTTTTATTATTATAGCTTTTTGTAATACAACTTGAAATCAAGAATGGTGATACCTCTTGCAATTCTTCTATTATTCAAGATTGTTTTAATTATCCTGGGTTTTGTGTTTACATATGTATAGAGAAATTGTGAAGTATTGTGTTAGAATTTTGGAGGTGGTTGCATTGATTTGTAGGGTCCTATTTTGAGGATGGTCATTTTTACTATGATCATCTATTATAGTATTATTATGCATATGTTATACAATTTTTACTATAACATTTTTACTGTGTTAGTCTTACTGATACATGATCATGGGAGATCCTTCCATCTTCTTATATGTTCTTAACTTTTCTTCAGTGACTTGAAGTTTATCACACAAACCTTTCACTTGCTTAGAATTACCTCAAGTGATTTTATATTATTTGAGACGTATTGTGAAAGATATTTCCCTGACTTCTCATTCCATTTGTCCTTTGTATATAGGATGGCAACTGAGTTATGTGAGTTAATTTTTTATCCAGCTACTTTGCTGAAAATGTTTATCAGCTATAGGGGTTTCTTAGTGGAATTTTCTGGATCACTTATGCATACTATCGTATCATCTGCACATAAATGTACTTTGACTTCTTCCTTTCCAATTTGTATCCCTTTAATCTCTTTCAGTTGTCTTATTGATCTAATTTAGAATTCCAGTCTATACTGAATAGATATGGAGAGAGTGGACACCCTTGTCTTACTTTTTTATTTTAGTGGAACTGCTTTGAATTTCTCTCAATTTAGTTTGGTGTTGGCTATAGCTTTGCTGTAAATTGCCTTTATTATGTTGATATATGTCTCTAATCTCTTCAAGACTTTTATCATGAAGGAGTATTGGATATTTTGTTAAAAGCCTTTTCTGCATCTAATGAGATGATCATGTGGTTTTTGTCTTTCAACTGGTTTATATGGTAGATTACATTTATCAGTATACCTATGTTGAACCATCCCTTCATCTCTAGGATGAAGCATACTTGATCATAGTGGATGATCTTTTTGATGTGTTCTTGGATTCAGTTTGCAATTATTTTATTGAGTATTTTTTAATCCATGTTTGTGACAAAAATTGTATTTCAGTATCAAAGTAATTGTGACATTGTAAAATGAATTGGACAATATTTCTTCTGTTTCTATTTTGTGGAATAATTTGAGTAGTATTAGCACTAATTCTTCTTTGAAAGTGTGGTAGTATTCTATACTAAAACCCATCTTGCCCTGGGCTTCTTTTGGTTGGGAGACTTTTAATGAATGCTTTTAATTCACTAGGGGTTATAGGTCTATTTAAATTGCATATCTGATCTTGATTTAACTTTAGTAAGTGGTATGTATTGAAAAAATTATCCATTTCTTTCATTTTTCCAGTTTTTAAAGTATGTTCTTATGATTATCTGTGTTTCCTCAGTGTCTATTATTATATCCCTATTTTCATTTCTAATTTTGTTAATGTGGATTCTCTCTAATGTGGGTCTTCTTGGATATTTACCAAACTTCTCACTCAAAGGTGAAGGAAATACTTTCTTCTCAGCACCTCATGACTTTCTCCAAAATTGACCAAATACTTAGATACAAAGCAAGTCTCAAATAATATTTTTAAAAACTGAAATAACATCCTGAATCCTATCTGACTGCCATGGCTTAAAGCTGGATTTCAGAAAAAAAAAAATTCTTATCTACCATCACCCACAAAAGGTCTCTGAATGACAGTGCATTGGTTGACAGAGCACATAGGGACCTTCCCCCAAGTCATGCTACACAGTAGCCCAGGATTAACAGAGCACATCAGATTTTCCATGTAACATAAATAAACTGCTTTCATAATTCTAAACTTGGGGATCTTCCATAGACCAATTATTCATTAGGTTGGAGAGACAGACAGAGACAGAGAGCACATTTGTCCTAGTAAGGACTGAAAACACAATACTCTCTGGAATGCATAGAGTGTTGGATGGAGATGCTGAATCTGTAGAATTCTTTACTGATTGGAGGAAGCAGGAGACACCATTGTTGCATCATGCCAGTGAGAACATTACAAACCACTAAAGAGAAAAGCCTAATGGTACTGTGGTGTGGATGCACTAGACTTAGGGGACTAGACAGAGGGAGCCAAGGGTAGCTAGTCCTCAGGTGTCTCTAAAGTCTGAGGTTGCTTAGCACTTCATCCAGGAATTCATACTGAGTTATTTCAGAATCTTTACTCTGTACTCTTTGGGTATCCTGGCAGGGTTCCCTGGGATTCTGAAATTCCTGTTCATGGGCCAATATTCCAGCTTTATCATAGGCTCTGAGAGTTCAGAGAGTCCCAGTTTTGGAAACCACAGGCCTGGAAATGTTTGTCAGGTGGATATAAATGTCTCTAAGTTTGATCTCAGTGGGAGCTTGCACTAGTGTGGGTACAGAATAGAAGAGGGATGAATAGGAGATGGGCACTTAAGAAAGCCACACAGAATAAATGGAAAAATATGATTTAAATAATATCATAGAACAAATGGACTTAACAGCTACTTACAAAAAATTTCATCCAAACACTGCAGAATACACATTCTTTTTAGCCATCCCAAGACTATTTATAAAATAGGTCATATATTAGGATACAAAGCACATTTTGACAAATATAGAAACATTAATAATTTCTCTTATTACAATGGAATAAAACTCCCTACCCACAACAAGAGAAACTATAAAGCACACACAGTCTCATGGAGATTAAACAACCCCCTTTTGAATGATGAGTGTGTCGTTGAAGAAATAAAAAAGGAAAGTTAAAATTATACGAATGAAATGAAACTGAAAAGGAAACAAATAAAAAGCAAAAGACAGCAGACAAAATCCCAAGGGAGATACAGCAGTCCATGGGGTGGGCATCTGCAGGCCTAAGTCCCAGGGTATAAACTTCAAATGTCCATGCCTTCTCCATCTGCGGTTTCTCCATTTTGTGGGATCCTCTGCACACACCTGCTAAGAGATCCAGAATCTTTAGTGCAATATTCTGCTTCCTGCTCCCCACTCCTTCACCCAGCTGGATCTGTGACAAGGGGGTTACCATGATTTGGGCTGAGGTTTGGGATGAGGGTTACTGATATTCAGAATGATTTCAGAGTCTATGCTGTGCCTTCCAGAAGGGAGAGCAATAAAAAAGCAAAATGATAGGTGGCTTTATCAGCCCGATAAGCACAGGCTCTCCTCACCTCTGCAGATCAGTGCAGGTCTCCTGTGACATCATCTTACACTGCCCCATACAGCTCCCACCTAGACCTTTTGGGTACAAATTCCTACCTGGGCAAGGCCCACAACTGCTTCCTGTTGAGAAACAAAATACATCCTATAGCAGCACAAACTCAGGCCCAGGAGCGAGCTGAGCGGTTCTCAACCTATCAGTAGGGGCCACTTTGGGGAGGAGGGAGGGGGTCAAACGACCCTTTCACAGGGGTTGCATGTGCTATATCCCAAATATCAGGAGTTTACATTACAATTCATTACAGCAAAATTATATTCATTTCTTGTTTTTGCTTCCTAACCAAAGCTTCCCCTCTGTCCCATTTTCCCAGTCATCCCACACTCATACACCATGCCCACCCCATCCACTCCTTTTCCACCATTTCTGTTTCTCCTCCACCAAGCTTAGATGAAACAATGCTGCAGGAGGAATGGGTCTCAAAAGCAAGAAAGAGTCAGAGACATCCCCTGCTCTCACTGCTAAGAGTCCCACAGGAAAACCACTCACATAACTGTGACATACATGCAGAGAGCCTAGTGTAGTTCCAAGAAAGCTCCCTGGTTGTCAGAAACACAATAATTTTATGGCTCGGGGTCACCACAACTGTCTTAAAGCGTCACAGCATTAGGAAGGGTGAGAACCACTGAGCTAGCTGATCATGCCACTATAGATCAACTTTGTAGCTATATAAAGGCTGTAGCCTGTGGGTTTCTCCTCCTGTGTGTTCAGTGTGAGACTCTGAAAGGGGAAGATGGGAACAGGGTCAGAGCTGCCAACCTCTGCAGAGTCAGAGGCTGGGAGGGCAGGGGGCAATGGATCAGGGAGGGAGGAGCTTATGGGGATGACAGACAGCAGTGAGGGGTAATGCATCCACTAAAGCCCACAGGGTGGTCCTGTAGCACACAGAGGGTCAGTGATGCCTGAAGTCAGTGAGCACTGAGGAACAAAACAGTGTGAGGGGCTCTGACCGATGATGGGCCTAGAGGTCCAAAGGACGAGTCAGATGGTCATGAGGAGAGAGAGAGATGGGACATTTCCTGTTGTTCAAATCTTAGATGGTCTTTTAATTTAAAAAAAGAAAGAAAGAAACCCATAGCCAGATATTGGAGTTAAAGCTGAAAGATCAGAGAAGCAGAACAAGCAACAGCCAACCTCACTTCGCCAACTCCTCAGCCAACCTGTTTCCATGAATCCTCAGACTGAAAGCCTCTGAGTCCTCACCCAAAAGTGTCTCAGCTGAACCACTTTAGTTCCTGTTTCCTCACACCTTATACCTTTCTCTGCCCTGCTGTCACTTCCTGGGATTAAAGGCCTGTATGCTACCACTGCCTGACTCTGTTTCCAGTGGGGTCCTGAACTCACAGAGATCCTCATGGATCTCTGCCTCCAGAGTGATAGGATTAAGAGTGTGGGCCATCACTATCTGGCCTCTGTGTCTAATCTAATGGCTGGCTCTGTCCTCTGATCCTCAGGCAAGCATTCTTAGGGTACACACTATATCATCACAATTTCCTTTCTCTGTGTGTGGCTGTGGTTAGACTGTGGCTGCTGGTGATGAGGACTCTTGGATACCAATGAAATTATTAACACCTTCATGACGTCATTGGGCTCTTATGACTCACCATGTAGGTCAGAGAATTATGAGGTTGCCCCCAAGAAGACTCTGGAAAGTATCCTGGCCAAAACAGACCTAGAACTCTCCAGCCTTACACCACACTGCTGAAATGAGAGGCCCAGGTTCCCTTCCTAATGTGTCTAACTTTGGACAAAGGTACAACATGGCTTCTAGGGCAAAGAGAATGTGGTCTGGGCCTGCAACAAAGTCTTCAGGCCCTTATCAGAAACTGAGCCAAGAGAGTACCAGGACAGGGAGTTTGTGCAAACCTTGATGCCTCTTATTCCCCAACATTCTTCTGTGGACTCCGGCAAATCCTTGACATATGCCCCCCAGCTGGAGCTACTATAAGGAAGTCACATTTCCCATGACCTGAGTCCCTTGTCTGCAGGTTCCTCGACTCTAATGGTCACTCGACATTACAGGCAAGAAGATCTAATGTTGTCATACATGATTGCTCTTCTGAACAGTCTTGGTTCGCGTACCCGGATTCTGAATCACAGACAACTATAAGAAAGCACAGAGTTGTATCACCTCCTCTTCTACCACACCCAGGGCTGGCTCATCCACAGGGACATCAAGGTCAGTGTTTTACACACACTCCCCAGGATTACTTAAAATGATAGGTGTGAGCAGGGTGTGGTGAAACACATGAGATAATCCAGCATTCTTGTTGAGGTAAAGGAGATAGGAGGGTCTCCAACTGAAGTCTGGCAATCTCACAAGAATCTGATCATACAATGAAACCCTGAGAATGTTCAGGCAATGAAGGGTTGCTGAGGTACATACAGGCTCAGGAGGCTCCATTTCTTCCTCGGCATCTCTAGATGAGTGGTGAATACTGGGGAGGAAAGAGACATTTCCCACAGTGATGTAGCTACCAGTAAACCACCCATACTCCTGTAAATAAACCATCACCCAATTCATTGCTCTAACCAAACTTACTGAATGATCAACAACAATCAAAAAGGTAATAAAGGAGAAGAGGGACTAGCTGACTGTAGTGGGTAGCCATCCCAGCATTGGCCTGGAAGTTCGAACCCCCACTGAGGCTTCAGTAATGGTCACAACCACAAGGCAGGGCTGATGGAGGAAGCTGAAGACCCAGAGTGGAGAGGAGAGGTCTCACTTGGTTCTGGGACCCAGGACATTGGAGGTAGAACGAGCAGAGTTCTCCAGAGAACACCGCTGGACTTCACCATACCTTTGCCAGACCCTACAACCTACCCCTTCATTGTAAGTTACCCCACAAAATAAACCTCCCTTTTAACTACGTGGAGTGGCCTTAATAATTTCACCAATAGCTGACAGCAGAAAGGAGAAGGGAAAAATGAGAGTAATAGGAGAATGAACATGAGCAAGTGCCACATTCACATGTATGAAAATGTCATGATGAAAATGACTATTGTGTGTCATTAGTATATACTACGAGAAAACACAAAAGAACTCCAGCACAATAATGTTAGCTGTGAAGATTATCTGCATCAAGACAATATTCCTTTTGTAGAGAGATGTTTTAAAAGGGGAGTATTAAAACACGTGTACACGTGGTGGTGGCACACACCTTTAGGCAGTTTAGGGACAGCTTGGTCTACAGAGAGAGTTTCAGGACAGGCACCAAAACTACACACACACACACACACACACACACACACACACACACAAACAAACAAACAAAACAAAACAAAACAAAACAAAAAACAAAAAAACAAAAAACAAAAAAACCCTGTGTCAAAAAACCAAAAAAAGGTTGGGGGAACATTAAAAGAGCTTTAATCATGCTGCAGGCCTAAGTATGCTCAGCTTTACTCCTCTGCCAGATATAATGCTACAAGGCTCTGGGAACCTCACAAGGAAGACAGTGAACCTGTTTATAGTACCACATCTCTGGTGGACTTCTATCCAGTGCACATCAGCAACCACACACAACCCCATTCACTAACAAAGAAGAGGTTTCTTAACATGTAATTCCAGAAGGCTCTAAAGTCAGATGTATGGCTACTGTAAAGGGGAGGCTCTCTTGAGAAGACAACACCCATGCTTGAGTGTATCTTGTCCTCTCCTTGGATGCCTCTCTTTAATCCTGTTCTGCAAACATGCAAACATCTGTTCTTTCAAATGCCAACTCTGAAAGAAGTAGACTGCTAAGGAGAGGAGCCCCTTGGATCGGTTGAGCTGTGTGAAAATCATACACAGATCTCTCCGGAGCAGCTCTCCTGAGTCATCACTCAGGCTGGGCTGGCCTTTGAGTTATCCATGCTCCTGTAAGCAGCCTTTTCCCCAGACACCACATCCCCAATAGACTCACTGGTCACCCAAGAAATAAAAAAGAATGCCAGCTCTGCTTCATAGCAATAAAAGCAAAAAGAAGATAAATGTGTGCAGATATGTTTGATTTTCACATAGTGATTACAATCTGACCTCTTCTTGCTATGGGTGTTTCTATCCTCAGACTGAAAGACACCATCCCATTAAATGACAATTCAGGAAAGCTTCTCTTGGAGGATGAAACATTATGGTTGTGCCAGGGTTGAAGCAGGACCACTTCATCAAGTTATGTCTGTGTCTGTAACATTGTCAGCCATCAGTTGTGGACCAAATGAGCTTCATGGACAGATATGCCATGCAGCAAGGCATCCCATGTAGGCATCAAGTCACTGAGGACAGGGACTGAGCTTTTGACCTTGGAACGATGTAGGCAAAAACCCTCTGATGCCTGTATATATGCTGCTGCTCTGGCCTCACTCACATCAGTTGGCACAAAAGACACTGATCCATGAGGATCAGAAACACCGGGCTGATTTGAAGCTTAAGTCTGTCAAATTCTACAGCGTCAAAACATGGTGCTCTGGGAGGCAAGGTGCCAAGGAAGTGGAAGTGTGCAGAGATGACAAACCCAGAAGGGCAAGAAAGGCTTCACTGGACACCTCCCTGTACTTCTGGGCATGGAAAGAAAATGGCTGCCTAAGGAGTGCACAGCATCCAAGTCTCCTACTCCGAGACAGAAAAAAGTTAGCATCCTTGTGATGTTCATCATCAACTTCACTCAAATTAGAACTTGCATATCCTAGGTTTATTAGGATCATTAGATGAAAATGGTAATTCTTGCATGCTCTGCCCTGGACACCGTCGGGTAGACAAGGATACAGCACAGCCTGACTGAGGTGCTGGGAGAGGGAAGAGCAATTCCTCTGAGTGCAGGAGGATGGCAGTCTGAAGGCATTATAGAGCTCCTCCTGTAAACACCCATCTGGGCCTCACAGGACACTTTAGAATTTCAATAGCTACATTATTTCTAAAGAGCTTCATTATTAAATGATCTATATGTAATAAATCTATCCATTTATCTGCATACCTTGGTCATTTTGAGCACATGCATGAAACATTGTAACCATATCCATTTCAAGTGTGAGGATGTTTCTGTCTCTCAAACCAGTTCCATCTCACCCCTTTATATTAACTATAGTCCTGATCCATGTTTCCTGGCAACCAACTAACTGCTTTCTGGTGCTGAAGTTTGGAAGAGAACTATAATTAAGAAATTTTAAACCCCTTGTATACTGTGATGGGAATGGAATTATTTGCCTGAGGCACAAGGATGCTTGACAAGTCTCAGACACTTCCACTGTGGCAAACAGGTAGAGCAGTGAAATTTTTATTCCCATTCTCATCTCCATCTTCCCTGAGATTGTCTGCACAGTGAGTGCCCTCTTGCCCTGTCCTGACCTGCTGACTCTCTGTTCATCTTGTGAGCTCCTGGCTCTGCCTACAGTGGGAGGATAAGGAGGACCATAAAGGTGTAAGTGACATGTTCCAGGGAACTGAGGAGAGTCTCATTGGACATAATCTATACTCATCTGCCTCACACAGGTTGAGCATTCTCCCTGGCCAACAAATTGTATCTAATGGTCCCCATTGTCTTTGATCATGTGAGGAGGTGGGATGGCTCCTATGCCTGTCACTTTTCAGCATGGGGAAGTGAGAGCAGTTTCATACTGGCCACAGTGCCTGCAGTGTACACTGTGATATTTGCAGAGCACACACAGTTGAGAATGTTGAAAATTTTCTTCTATCATACTGAAAGAATGAGCCAGCCCATCCCTGCATAATTCTTGTACAGTTGCTATCCATCATGTCTGTGTGTGAACAGATGGACTCAGACACTCTGGTTACTGCCTGAGAGGCAAGAGAGAAGAGGGATTCTGTCTTTAATTAAACAATGGTTTTGTGAGGAAAGGGGACTGACGGGTATGGAGTAAAGAGACCTTGCTATTCTGCACCAATTACCTCATCTCCGTAACCTTTTGACCTTAAAATCTTCAAAGCAAATTAGAAACCAAAATCAGCTACACTAAGTGTGAAATCTCTTGAGATGGATATGAGAATCATGGGATAAATTAATAGTGTGGGAGAAGAATTAACTTTTTAGATATAGGAAAACCCAAAGTTAGGTGTGGGACCTGATTTTATTCCCTCACTTTGAATGGCCTCAGGTCTTCAAGGTCATCCCTGAGTTTGGTGACCTGCTGATAGAGGAGGCCATGAGGTACTGCAAACCCCCTGACCCTCCAGCTACAGTTCTAAGAGACTATGGCAGAATTCACATTTCTGATCCCTGCCCTGGAAGAAGCATATGTCCAGGTGTGGGAAGAGTCTCAAGGAAGGACGGGATCAGGAAGGACAGGATCAGGTATGCTCTGTTTTACAGCTCCAAGCTACTGTGGGGTTAGAGTTCAAGTCCTTCCACCACAGCCTGTGCTCCCTCCTGTATTCACCCCACGTGAGCACAGCACCAAACATAGGTGCAGAGAGCTATGCCTTATGTTATTTATCCATCTGTTTATCATCTATCTATCCATCAATTATCTATTTGTTTATTTATTTATCCATGCATTTATTTTTTCCAGGCTTCATGTTTATTGATTTCCATTTGATCATTCTAGAGAGGAATCAAGATAGCATGGGTCTCAGCATCACCACCTCTCCCAGATGTCAAGAGCTTCCAAGCACATACAGAAAGGTACAGTGACTTTATCTTCTGAGACAACACCACTGCAGGTATGAACTGGAGAGAGTGGTGAGAACAAGGCCTCTGCTGCACTGGCCAGGTAATGGAGCAATGGTCACTTTCCCAACCTAGAGTGAGGCAAGATGAATCCACAGATTGTGAAATGGAATTTTGTTTTCTCTGCCAGAAGACAAGGGTCCAAGGCAAGAGTTCATAGCATCAGCCAGCTCCCTTCGCTGAAGTTTACAGATCAACACCACCCTGGCTGGCACAGAAGAATTTAACCAGAGTAGATTTGCAGTGACCAAGGCTGGAGCAGCTGGCCAAGGCAGCCATTGGTGCTGTGGGATGTTCTGTATGTTAAATGTGTTGCTATGTATTGAAATAGACTGGCTGATTGGAAAGCCCCAGAGACCCTCCAGTCTCTACCTCTAGTGCTGATATTATCACATTACTGCTATGCCTGGATATTTTGCTTTATTTTTTACAGAGGAATCCAGGCTCAGTTGCTCATGTTTGTATGACAAGCGCTCTGGCTGAGCCATCTCTCCAGTCCCTCTTTTTTTTAATTTATTTTATAATTTAATTTAATTTTACATCCCTATCAAAGTGATGATTCTTGCAATGCCCTCTCCAGGGGGCAGGAGAAAAATGAGACTATTCTTTAGCCTGGACTCTAAAGCTTCAAAGAGACAGAGCCCTTTCTTTATGTACAGATGAGCTGTGCCTGATACTTCCACAGGAGCCTAAAGGCATTACTAAGTCCCTGGTGTAAATTATAGAGATGGGTTGAACAGGGAATGTGGCTAAGGGGTCCATGTACATCTTAAGATCCCTTTATGGTCACATTCTGAGGTCTCTCTGTCTGTGACAGCCCTTACTAAAACAGCTACTCCAGTGTAAAGAGGTCTGAACAACTGGACCTGCAGATTAGTGGAAAGAAAGCAAAGGGCACAGTTCCTTCCTCTGTATGTGAGTGTAGCTACTGCAGAACTCTGGATAACAATGAAAATAATGCATTCATGCTGTCAAGTGCCTCTGAGGATGTCTCTTTGTTGAGCAGAGATGTGCATAGGCACCACTCAAAGGGGCATGGGCAATCTTTCTGGCCATGGTGGGGATAAAGAAACTCCTACCTTAGCCAGGCTGTGAATGAACACACCCTAATCCCAGCTCTCAGGAGGCAGAGACAAGATGATCTCCCTGACTTGAGGCCAGCCTGGTCTACGGAGCAGTTCCAGAACTGACTGCCAATGCTATACAGAGAACCTCTGCCTAAAAAACAAAACAAAGGAAGGAAGGAAAGAAGGAGAAATATAAAAAGAAAGAGAGAGGGGGAAGGAATGAAAGAAGAAGGAAGGAAAGAAAGAAAGAAAGAAAGAAAGAAAGAAAGAAAGAAAGAAAGAAAGAAAGAAAGAGAGGGAGGGAGGGAGGGAGGGAGGGAGGGAGGAAGGAAGGAAGGAAGGAAGGAAGGAAGGAAGGAAGGAAGAAAGAAGAAAGAAAGAAGAAAGAAAGAAAATAAGGAAGAAAAAAGAGAAGGAAAGAAGTCCTACACCCACATCCTACTAGCTGAACCCAGACACCCTGAATCCCTTCCCCATGTACCCTAGTGAAAATGAGGTGGGAAACAACAGGGAAGTGGCAGATACCTGGACAGAACTAACCCTGATGGCATCTCTCCACTCAGAGGCCAGGACTCAGCCAGCCCCATCAGAAACACACACAGGGAAGGTTAAAGGAAGCCTCATCCCATGTAAAGGGCGCCACTGTTGGTGTCCATACTTCCTGGGAATTCCTTTAGCCAAGACACTTATAGGTCCACTGTACTTTGCACCCTCTGAGGTCCCTGAACCATGCAATGGTGTGAGAGATGGGACCTCCTACCCAGCCATGTAAATTCTGGGACCCAGAGGACTTACAGCCCTGAGGTGAGAATGTGCTCTGAGCTTGGGGCCAGAATGAGGTGCTTCCTTCATCCCAACCCAGAAGTTCTCTGTCTGTGATGTGTAGTCTGCCATGCATATTCAGACACATGGTTAAGGCTTCTAACAGAACAACTTTGCCAGTCTCCTGGGTCAGGGATATGTACCTGTAAGGAGTGTGAAGATCTTTTGCTATGGTGTGTGTCATGGGTGTGAGACAGGAGAGGCTTGTCTAGCAGAAGATATCCCTATCCCTGGCACCTTAACTGATGACTTCTCAATGTGTGGAGTGTCTTCCTGTTTTCCATAAATCCTCCTGAACCATAATGTCTCTTCTGTGTGTTCCATGTGATGAATTTTCATTTAATTTCAACTCTTAGAGCTCTCTTTGTTAGTATTGTACTTAAACTGCTCACATCCACCAATTCATCATGTCTTGTATTTTATGTCATTTGCAATGATACCAAATTGTCTTCAATATGCCTTTTGCTTCCCCAAAACATTTTCTCTAGACCCAAGGACTTGTACAACCCTCTACCTTTGACCAAGAATTCTTTTTCAGTCACTGCACTGAGACCACCCATAGGTACCATGACTTTTGCATGTGCTGTCTGCCCTGGACACCAAGGCACAGAAGAGGGGAATGCTAAGCAAAAGCTCAGTGCCTGAGCTCATGGGTACCATGCCCCATCTCAAGAATCCCTCCATGGCCTCCTGCACTGTGTTCTGTTGCTGTAGTTTGCACTTGCTTATGGTTTAGGAACACTGCAGCTCTTCCTGTCAGGTCCTATAAGAGGAACCACTGCAGACTAGCTGCCATCCTGCATAATGTCCCTGAGAGTCCCTCCTGTCATTGCAGAGTCTCAGCTCCATTTATTCTCTCAGCAGCTGCAGCCTGAGTCACTTCCCTGTTAAGACTCTTCTTTGGTGGGGATAAATCATGTTTCTTATCTCACTATGTAGTCCAGGCTGGGGGTCACATTTACCAACTTCCTACATAAGCAGAGGGCCAACTAATCCATCTCTCTCTCTCTCTCTCTCTCTCTCTCTCTCTCTCTCTCTCTCTCTCTCTCTCTCTCTCCTCATCTCTTTTTCTACCTCTCACAATCTCCCTACTCATTCCCTGCCTGCACAGAACAGAACCTGAGTGTCTTCTTCATTCTTCATTTCACATTTCTACTGTGGCCATGGCCATCACCAACACAGGGCCTCTGAGTGATGGTGCAGTGAGCAGCAGAGCACACAGGGATTTCTCTAGCTGAGCTACAAACATGTCTGGGCCTAAGAAGCACAGGATGTCCAAGATCCATTGGGAATTTGGTTCTTTCTCTCTGAAATTATAGAACAGGAAACTTCTCAACTCTCATGGTCCAGCAGTTCCTTTAGTAGGGAACTTGGAGTGGAGAGAACACATGCAAAGAAGGCTCGGAGAGGTGACATGGAATTAAAGGAGCCCTTTGTTGATCAGAGGAGGCAGGAAAAGCCGAGCTATGCTGTGCCAGGGAAACAGCCAGAGATACACTAAGAAGTGCCACAGTGACATGCTATGGGGATCTAGACTACTATTTAGATAATCATGAAGATAATTTGAAGCCAAGGTCAATTCTCAAGTTTCACTAAAGGCTGTCTGACACTGAACCCTACACCACTTCCTCTAGGAAGTCAGTCTGGACTGATATATCTTCTCAGCATTTTGTTGTGATTCTGAAACTTCTATTTATAGGCCTATATTTCAGGTTTATCATAGTTCCTAAGACATCAGATTGACCCCAGTGTTGGAACAGCAAGCCCCATAAAGTGTTTGTCATATGGTTATGTGTAATATTAATCAACTTTCCTCCAAACCTGATGACCTAAGTTCCACTTTGGGCTTCATATGGTGGAATTAAAATATGGGCTTACTTAAATGTCCTTTTTCCTCCGTATATGAGCCATGGCCTGGAGCATACACACACACACACACACACACACACACACACACACGTAGATGAGCACAATAAATAAATAAATGCAAACATTTAAAAATATTTGTTAAATGCATGAATGGTTGTGAAGTTTTTCTTGACAGGAACTGGCCACTAGAGGAGACATATCATGAGAATGGCATGAATAGGGTCTGTGGACTTTTAAAGCACCAGAACTGCACTGTGTTCTGATCAAATGACTATGACCTAACAGGGAGGTGTCCAAGTAGGCCCTAAGATCATTTCAAGGACCAGGGACCCTGGAAATAGCTCAGTAAACTGAGTCTTCAAAGCACGAAGGAGTCTTGAAGATGAAGGTCACACTCGGAGCTCCTGCATTTACCTGTCTCTCCTGTGACATCTTGAGTGAGTAGAAGTCCTCTGTCTCTCCTGTGACTTCTTGAGTGAGTACCTACTCACAGAAGCCCTCTAACTTCTGTTACAGCTCTTTGCCCAAGAGTGAGGACAGGGTTCCTAGTATCCTAGAAGAGCTTCAGAATCCATGCTGTGCCTTTCCAGGAAGCCAAAGAGTGAATAGAAATAGCAGAGGTGACTTGCCCTGCCTCCCGGCCATTGGCTCCTGTCACTTTTGATGAATCAGTTCTACAGTGAGGACTTTGCCCCACCACACCAAGTCTCCGCCTACATCCTTTCGATTTAAACTCTTGCCTGGACAAAGCCCACAGGTTCTGCTTCCTGTTTGTGAAACATGGGAGTTGTATGTAGCAGCACAGACTCGGGATGAGAGCTGTCATGCCACTGAATCAACTGCATAGCTGGCTGAATGCCGTGGTCTTTGGGCTCCTGCTTCTCCTCCTCCATGTGCAGGGTGAGGCTCACTAAGCTGGCAATGGGGATTGACTAGAGTCAGAGCTGCCAAATTCTGCATGTCAGAGGCTGAGCTTGTGGGAGGGATGGCCCAGGGATGGGGGCTGATGGAAATGATAGAATCTAGCACACAGATAAAAGTGTGGGAAATGTGTGCCTCCTAATTCCCTAGCCACAGCCCACAGATTTTGTGGGCCTACCAGCACACAGAGAGTCAGAGATGTCAAAGGTCACTTCATAGTGAAGAGACAGTTCAGTGTAAAGAGCTCTGGAAAGTGCTAGACAATTCAAGGAAAAAATGAGCTGAAGGAATTTTCCCACAGTATATGGCTATGATTGCAGCTACTGCTGACCTTCAGATTATTATGACAATAATCACAAATTCATGTGGCCAAATGACTGAGTGTGTGACCTCTTTGGCCAGAGAAATGTTCTCACAACCTTCAAAGGGGTAAGAGGAATGGTTCCTGGCCTTGAGGGGTAGGGAAGCTCCAACACTCACCCCACACACACACAGTTCCTCTGCTGTGTTTCCTGGTAACAATGAGATAGGAACACTCACAATCTGCTGGCAGCTGATTGCATAAGACTAACTCTGAGGATATCTCTCCACCCAGCTCAGGACTCATCAGAGGCCAGCCCCATCAGAAACACAAACACTGGCCAGGTCCGTGGCAGCCTCATCCAAGTGAATGACACCAAAGCTGGTGTTCACAGATTCCTGGGAATTCCCTTTGCCAAGCCACCTGTAGGACCACTGCGCTTTGCTCCCCCTGAAGCCCCTGAACCATGGAGTGGTGTAAGAGATGGAACCTCATATCCAGCCATGTAAGTTTTTGGTCCAGAGGATGTCTGGCACTAGGGTAATCAGTCGCTCTAAGCTGTGAGCTATGCTGAAGTCTTTTCTCCATCTCAGGCCCATAGCAGATTTCTCTCATAGTGCAGGAGTCCCCCAAGTGTTTTTCTGAAGCATGGAATAAAGTTGAGTAGAACAACTGTGCCACCTTTTTGTCAGTGCTGGACACCCACAGGGAGTTAGATACAGGTATTATAGGACAGAACAAATCTAAAATTGTTCACAGATTCAAATTGAGCCCAGTGTTCTCTGCCACAATGGGAGGAGTCTCTAGGCATGAGTTATGTGACCTATTAAGCAGAAAGTGCCCCCTGAATCCAGTAGAATAGACTTCAGGTCCTGAAGGAGTGCAGCATTCTGAATACTCACTAACCTCACCCTCACAGTCACTGTGATGACCTCTAGGGCCAAGTGCACTTACTAACCACGGAGCAAGGATATGTAACTAATTCCCTCTGGAGACAGTGTAGGAAAAAGAAGTTCCCTGAGAGTCTGTACATGGGATGAAGGATTTCTCACCATCTTTTGGGGCAGCAGTGTCCACCGATTCCTCTAGCACCTGTGGATACAACACTACACTATTGCAATCTTAGTTTGTTTTCAGTTGCTGTAATAAAATACTGACAAAAGCAACTTAGAGGAGAAAGCTACTATCATAGGCTCCAGATTACAATCCATCATGTAGGGGGATTCACAGTGAAGGAAAATTGCAAGAGCTGGTCACATCACATCAACATCCAGGAACAGAGAGCAGGAGGAAAATGATATACCTTCTAATGCTTAGGTCATTTTTCTATTATTATGCAATTCTGCAAATGCCTCCACATACAGCCAATCATTCCCATAGAGACACCTAGAATATTCTATATCTGAAACATAGGAAAAAACAACATCCAAGCCCAAGCCAAATGGAGGACTTCTTAGAAATCTGGCTCCACCCCAGCTTTCATAGAGCCTGTGGCCTTTACCTTGGTGGGAAGGGACTTCAGAGAGAGAATAGGTGTTAAGGCATCACAAGAAGCAGGAACTGAAGGTGATTGAGAAAAGATCCAGACTCACATTTGGTTTTAACCACCATACAATCCTTGGAATATCTGTCTGCTACTTCCATCAGGTGTCTGCAAAATTTTGATATGATGAATATAGAAGGTAGGGTGGATATGAAACAGATCCTGCCTCCCATCTCTATGTCTGAGGACTGCCTGCATCTCAACGTCTACACACCAGCTCATGCCCGTGAGGGTTCTAACCTGCCTGTGAGTGTTGGGCCATGATCAATTTAGGGACAGGGTATGTTCGTCAAGATGATTAGAAGAGGCGAAAGCAACCTAAGCTCCATTGCAGTGTGAACTCAGTTGAAAAGCCTCACCCTGCTGTGTCACAAGCAGCCACACTATGCAGCTAATCCTGTGTAAGGTACACATAGCACTAGAGCACTGCATGATCAAAGGCTCTGGCTCTTTGATAAAACCAAGACTCATTCTACAAACTGAGCCCTACAGAACCACTTGCCTGCTCAAGACCAAAATACTGATGTCACTCATTCGTAGTTTTGGATTATCTGTTGTACCAATGAGAGTTAGTGATCCTTTTCTTTTTTAATCTGAAAAGATATCCATGGAGACAGACCCTCTTTCTTCCACTATGAAGAGCCTGAGTAATGATGGCATTACTCTATACATAGAGCTTTGAATTCAAACTGAGACACATGGTGGGAACGGCAACTAGATATACATTGATGGGGTTACTAGAGGCCCCTGGCCATGTATTTGTGTAGCTGCAAAGATTCTCCAGTTGATACTGGAGTAAGCAGTCCTGCAGAGGTTGGGCTGGCTAGCAGCTTCATGGCATCTCTATTGATTTCTCCAGGTGATGGTGTGGATTCATGGTGGTGGACTGGTTTTAGGAATGGCTTCCATGTATGATGGATCCACTCTGGCAGCTATTGAGGATGTGGTGGTGGTCAATATCCAGTACCGTCTGGGTGTCCTAGGCTTCTTCAGGTGATTCCAGGGCTGGGCTGGGCAATGGCGGCTAAGAAGAACCTAGACAGCCTGTGATCCATATACCTTCCTCTTCACAGCACTGGAGACCAACATGCCAGAGGCAACTGGGGCTACCTGGACCAAGTGGCTGCCCTACACTGGGTTCAGCAGAATATCGCCCACTTTGGAGGCAACCCTGACCAGGTCACTATTTTTGGCGAGTCAGCAGGTGGCACAAGTGTGTCTTCACATGTTGTGTCCCCCATGTCCAAAGGACTCTTCCACAGAGCCATCATGGAGAGTGGAGTGGCCCTGCTGCCTGACCTTATCTCTGACACCCATGAGATGGTCTACACTGTAAGTGCCTTCAACCATCATAGCCCTAATCTGCCCCCTCAGCCATCACCTTCTGGTATTCTGGTATTCTGTTCATTGGGGGAAATAAGCACAGGAGAAAATAGTTTTCTTCCCAGTTATTTCTCAGAAATTTAGGAGTAGCTTCCACTCACATCTATTTTATATGGTGTGAGTATGTTATTTGACCAAAAAACTGCTCCTAGAAACTCCCATCATTGGAAAAAAATATACATGCAATTGGGAGATGGTTCAGTTGTTTTTCAAAAGTGCTTAGAGTGTAAGCCTGAGGACCTAAGTTCATATGTCCTGAATTCACAAAAGGCTGGAGATAGTAACATGTGTCTATAATTTCACTATTCCTGTAGTTAGGTGGATGACAGAAACAAGGGAATCCCTGTATATTCACAGAGCAGTTCAGCTATTGTAGGGACAGAAAAAGAATAAACCCTGCCTCAAATAAGGGTTGTGGGGGTCCTTGAAGAAAGGAAACTTTATCCACTGACATTCACACACAAACATTGTCACACTTATTCTTCTCACATACACAAACACAGGGAGAGGGGTGGAAAAAATAAAACCACCCTAAACAAAAAGAACAAGCATGCATAGAGAAAGGGTACTTTTAAAAGCTCTTACTTATGACCAGTAGGACAAAGGGAACGATTTCATACTTATTCCAGTTGACACACAACACACAGTAAGTGTGAGAATTAGGTGCAATTGCATCTAGTTGAAATTGAGAAAACTCTTTCCCTGCTTGTTTCCTTTACAGACAGTGGCCAACATGTCTGGATGTGAGACCACAGACTCAGAGAACCTGGTGCACTGTCTGAGAGGCAAGAGTGATGCAGAGATTCTGGCTATTAATAAGGTTAGCATAATTTTCTGTGTGGACAAGCCTCATCACTCTTTATGTTTTTTTAATTCTGTGTACAATATGAACACCAAGATAGACTGTTCCAAGTGTACATTCCCTTCCAGAGTAGCAGAGCACCCTGAAACTAGTGAGAAATGAGAAAATGGTAGTAGTGACTCAGTGGATATCAGCATATGCATTTAATTGACCTTCACCATTGAATTTTAATGCCTCTCAGGTTTTCAAGACCATCCCTGCTGCAGTGGATGGAGTGTTTTTTCCCAGGCATCCCCAAGAGTTGTTGGCTTCTGTGGATTTTCGCCCTGTCCCCAGCATCATAGGTTTCAATAATGATGAGTATGGTTTCGTTGTCCCTATGGTGAGTCTCTGTTCCAATCCTCTGGGAGCCTGGACACTCATGCTAAGCAGTGGAAACTCAATACATGTTTAATCCAAGTCAATCAGATCCCATACTTAACAGTGTCCTCTGATTCCCAGGCCATAGGCTCCTCTCAGACAATAAAGGAAATAAGGAGAGAGAACCTGCAGGCTGTTCTGAAGAATACAGCAGCACAAATGGTGAGATACCTCTGGTCTTATGCAAATAGAGAGGCTCCTCATATCTCCTTCTCAGAAAGATTCTTATTAATAAAGGTCAGTATATGTCTCAGTTAGGATTTCTATTACTGTGAGGAGACACCATAGCCACAGAAACTCTTATAAAGGAAACATTTTATTGGGGGCTTACAATTTCTGAGGTCTAGTCCATTATTCTCATGGTGTGAGATGGTGGTGTGCAGGCAGAGGTGGTACTATAGAAGGAGCTGAGATTCCTACATCAGGCAGCAGGAAGTGGCCTGAACCCCTGGGTGTGGCTAGAACACATATCAGACCTCAAAGCCCAGCTCTACAGTGACACACTTCCTCCAAGAAGGCCATACCTACTTCACCAAAGTCGCACGCCCTAAGAGTGCCAGCACTCTCTTTGGGGGCTAGTTTCTTTCAAACCACCACAGTACATATGTGTGATTCCGTGTGGGGTGACCTCAGAGCATAAACCTTTTTACCTATATCCTACCTCATCCCAGGCCCTAGTCTTCCAATACTAAATGTTATTGCCTACCTAACCAACAACATGCCTAACTTCATTCTTCCTGCTCTCCTTGGTGTAGATGCTGCCTCCTGAGTGTAGTGGCCTGCTAATGGAAGAGTACATGGGAAATACTGAGGATCCCCAAGCCCTCCAAATACAGTTCACAGAGATGATGGGAGACTTCATGTTTGGGATTCCTGCACTCCAAGTAGCACATTTTCAGCGTGAGTACATCCATAACAAGGCTCAGAGGATCAGCTCACAGGTGTGGGTCATGGGTGAGCAGTGGAGGTATCCAGGTTTTTTCATGTCTACTTAAATAGAGTGACATCTAGGTACAGAAGAGAAAGTGGGTGACTGATACTCTGTTGACTCTTGAAACAACTCAACTGGGAAGGCCATGAGCACCCTTTAGCCAAGAGCTTTTCCACAGCTAGTGCTCCAGCCTGGAGCTCCTCCTATTTAACTTTGATGATTCCAGGTAGCTTCATATCAAGGTATCTTGTCATCAAATCTGTTTCAGAAGAACTTCAGGTGAGGGGCTACTAAATCACCATTTGTACCCACCTCCAGGTTCCTATGCTCCTGTCTACTTCTATGAGTTCCAACATCAACCCAGCTTCCTCAAGAGTAGCAGGCCACGCCATGTGAAGGCTGACCATGGTGATGAAGTTCCCTTTGTCTTTGGGCCTTTCTTCTTTGGCATGAAAAGTGAGTCTTCTTTATTTTCTTTGAAGTGAATGAGGTCACAGACAACTGCCTAAAATGTCCTGAGCTCTCAGTTCATTTGAGGAAACTTAGGATCTGGGAGAGAATAAAATCAAATATATACCATATCACAGCCTTAAAAATTTACCTGGATTAGAATCTGGACACATTCCAGTCTAGCCTGTGATAGAGATGAAAGCACATTGGGGTAGGAATTCAATTAGAGGCATGCATGGATCATGAATTCTGTATAGTGAAGATGGGAGGTAACAAAGGCAATAGGTTGGGTCTGACAACACCTGGGATTATGAGTGTGAAGCATGAGGTGGCAGATGTGTGAGGTAACAGGGACTTCAACATTTACCTTCCTCATGACTCCAGTTGACCTCACTGAGAAGGAGGAGCTTCTGAGCAGGATGATGATGAAGTACTGGGCCAGCTTTGCAAGACATGGGTGAGAACACACCTCTCTCTCAACCTTCTGGGTGTGGATCCCTATCTAGGACTCCCTTTTATGTGGTGATCTCTTTAGCTTGCATGGATCTTCCATCACATGATAGAGATAATTTCTAGCTATCAGATACTGGTCATCTCACAGTGACCTGGCTGGTGGGCCATAGTGATATGATACTGCTCTTTAGATCTTGTTTCTTAGAGAGAGACATAAAATAGTTTCTGATTCCCTTCCCTCATATGGAGCAGAAACTAGTGGGTGACACTTCTATCCCTTTATCAATATACCTTTCCCATCAGCCCTCTTAACCTTTGGCATAATTGTTCCACTGCCATGACCCAAATAAGCAGGTCAGTCTTTGGATCAGAGTGACTTCACCCTTCCCACTGGCTGGCATATCCACAGGAACCCAAACAGCGAGGGTCTACCCTACTGGCCCATGTTGGACCATGATGAGCAGTACCTGCAGTTGGACATCAAGCCTACTGTGGGCCGAGCTCTGAAGGCCAGAAGGCTGAAGTTTTGGACCAAGACTCTGCCCCAGAAGATCCAGGAGATACAGGGAACTAAGGACAATCACACAGAGCTTTAGCACCTTTGTGAGGAATGGTATGTGGGATTTCCTACTTATGGGGTCAACTTGAGGTTCCCAGTAATATTGAGGAACCTGGGTTGATTCTAACATTCACATAACCTCTGCACTTGTCTGCTCTTCTACATTTATGACAAATCTTCTGCATGTGACTCTTTATCCTGCTGGGTCATCTTCTGTTAGACCCACTCAATAAATGCTCCAATAACAGTATGGATTTGTGAGTCCCAAAGTACCCATCTCCTTACACACTCTACTTGCAGGAGGCCCCTTCCATCCTTCCTTTCTTAAGCTCTCATCCATGTTGTCTTCTTCTCTAAGACCAAAACCCTCTTAAAATAGAGCAGAAGAGCTTTGGAAAATGTTTATGTAGGTTCTTAGAAGAACTCATATCATCTGAGTGAGTTGTGTCAAAATCACATACCCTCTCTCATCAGCTTCATACTTTTGGAGAACATAAAGTCCAAAGTTAAGATACCAACAGGATTGCTGTATTACCCAAAGATGATACCTTGTGTTTTCACTGATAGATGGGATAACTAGTTCTCCTGACCCAGGTCTCCAATAGGCCTCACTCTTAATAACATCACATTGGAGTCTAAGTTTCAATATAGAAATATGACTCATACTTTCAAAACACAACATATAGAGGTTCACATGTCAGTCACTGGATTTGAAAACATCCTAAAGTGTCTCTAGCTGTTGTGTTTGTAGATTAAATGTCAATTATAATTTCAGTTAAGATATAATCTGTTCATTCATCAGTATTGATTTCTTTTTTCTACCCTGTACACCATTGAAGCCCATTCATCTATCCCATTCCAAAGTACTTACTGGCACAATTTTGTATGATAAGTAGGTTTAAGTATCTGGGATGGGATCTCCTCCAGTCTGGGACAGTATTTGCATGTGTGTGTGTGTGTGTGTGTGTGTGTGTGTGTGTGTGTGTGTGTGTGTGTGTGTGTACATGCACATGTGTGTATGCATGCTCAAGCTAGCATTGCCCTTACCATCATCTAGCCTAGGCTTCACCAGTGCTGAGATTACCAACAGAATTCACTTTGCCCATCTTACTTTTCTGAGGATTTATTTTTATTTTTATTCATGAATATGTATATTGACAGTGTAAGAATATGCCACATATATTCTGGAGCCCTTGGAGTCCAGAAGATAGCATTAGATCCCTTGGAACTAGAATTGCAAGTGGTTATAAGCTGATACAGGTGCTAGGAACAGAACTCAGGTCCTCTATAAGCAATATGTGCTGCAAACTGCTGAAACATCTTTCAAGTCCCCAATACCTGCTTGTTTTTGTTTTTTGTTTTTGTTTTTGTTTTTTTTTTGGATGTGTGATTATGGATTAGATAAGCTAACTTAGATCTTCACAAATTTTTATTAAAAAGTATCAGTCTGGGGCTAAAGATATAGCTCAAGGGTTAAAAACACTGGCTGCTTTTCAGAGAGGCCAGGGTTGACTCCCAGCACCCACATGGTGACTTCCAATTGTCTATAACTCCAGTCCCAGGGATCTAGCTCCCTCTGCTAGGTTCTGTGGGCACCACACATGCATTTGTGTACATGCATGCATGCATGCTTACATGCCCTTTTGTGCATATGTGTGTATGTGGCTTTGTTTGTGTGTGTGTGTTTGTATACAATTGTGTACACATATGTGCTTGCATACATTTGTGTCCCCATATGTGTGTATGAGGTTTTGTGCATGCATGTGTGTGTGCATGAGATACATTTATGTGAGTGTGTATGTGAGACATTTGTGTATGTGTGTCTATGTGTGTCCAGAAGAAACAAATTAGTTACTTTGTGTCTCCTGGGGTCTGTCCAAAGTTTCGATAGACATGGCAATGCCCACATTTGCATGATCACAGCACATCTATGAAGATGTTTGAGTATGGGGTGAGTCCTTAATAGCAGGGTGGGGGTGTCAGAAGGTCCATACATGTACAACAGAGGTTCTATCTCTCATCTCACTGAGCACTTGTCCATGTATGGGGGATTTCTCTTTACTTATACAGTTTCCCCGAAACCTCCTGACTCCTGTGATAACTCCTTTCTCCTTGATTGTCTATATTCATGACTTTCATTCTTACCTCTTTGCTGTCACTAGATATTTTTGACCTTTCTAATTAATATCCTCTGTTTTACTTTATATCATCATATAAAGGTGCCAAATTCTCCTCTAGCTTCATGAATTCTCCCAAAACATTTTCTCTCTGTCCTTAGGAGGCCAGATCCTTTATGCCAGAGACCCTAATATGCCCTAGCCCCTTACCTCTGATATGCTTGCCCTACAAGTCAGGTTCTCCCAGGATGCAAACTCTCCCTTTTAAAATTCAGTGCAAGGAATACCCACCCCAGCACAGCCTGGCCATTGAGGTCAAGGTTAAGATTGTTGATCGTCCATCCTGGATACCACGTGTAGAGAAGGATCCTCCAGGAGGGCTGCTGCCAGATTCTCCCACTGTGGCCTGAGCTCATTACTGGGCTCCTGCTGCCAGTGATTAAGACACATCAGGCTGTTCAGGTAACAAAAAAAATCTAGTTCCATGTCTTTGTTCTTAGAAGAGCTGAGACAGTCCATCTCCAAAAGCCCAGCTATTCCTTCAGAAGGGAAGTTGAGGGAAGAGAGAACATTTTCCTAGGCCAGGAATGGAAGCACAGATAATTTGAAGGGAAATACTAAATTAACATCATGCTTTGCTGACTGGTGAAGTCAGGCACAGCCATTATTATACCATGCCAATAGAAAAATTCAAGGATTTCCAACTTCATAGCATCTGGAATCAACTAAGAGACACACTTTTGGATGGGACTTGAAGAGCATTTCCAAGAAGGATTATTTGAGGGGAGAAGGACCTTCTCCATAGTGTGTCCCACACATAAAGAGGTGCATGTAAACAGCAGTGTTCCTTGCCTTCCTGCCTCTGCCTCTTCCTGGTGAATGCATCTAACTGGTTCTGCTGCTGATGCTACCATCTGTTGATGACATCAGACTCCAACATCTTCAGCCTTCCAATGTGTGTTGAAAACTAGAGACTCCAATAGCCTTCCAAAACTTCAATGATAGATTGGAACTGACACTGAGCTTCAAGGATTAAGCAACTACAGGTGTTCTGAACCTCTCTAGGGTGCAGATGGCTATTATTAGAACACCCAGCCCTTGTTTTGTAAACCAGCCATTCTTTTTTGTTGTTATTTTTCAAGACAAGGTTTCTCTGTGTTAATAGCCCAGGCTGTCCTTCCACTGCTGTGTAGACCAGGCTGACCTCAATCTCACAGAAAACTCACAAAAATCTACCTGCCTCTGCCTCCCAAGTGCTGGCATTAAAAGTGTGTACCACCACCACCTGGCTGTAAATCCCCCTTTATAACACATGCACATTCTATCTCTTGTGCTCCCTTAGGGAACTTTGCCTAATACAGCTGCTATAGCAAAATCTTCCTAAGCTTCAAGCTTTGTGCTGAGACAAATGGCTATGGCCCAGCTACTTGGAAGGCAGAGACAGGAGGATGCATGAGCTCAGGATTCCAAGAATAGCCCATATGATACAGGGGCATTAGGCCTTACATATCAATAATTATATATTAATATGCTTGTATGGCTATGTGTATATCATAAGTTTGTAGCTTAAAAATAATAAAAAAAAATTGTTCATAAGTTTAGAGATACAGAAGTCTAGGTCCAAGATGCTGGCAGCTTTGCTGTGTGGCAAGGGCTAACTATCTAGCCCAAAGATTGTAACTCTTGTCCTCAGAGGATAGAAGGTATAAGCAATGGTGCCCATGGCTTCACAACCTTCTAACTGTCCCAGTTCTTAATATCATTACATTGGAGAATCAGCTTCAACATGTGACACAATTAGGTGTTACCTATGACTGACATTTAATACAATCCATCCATTTATCTATTTATTTCAGAAGTGGTGAGTGACATTTTTAAAGAGATCTAGACCTGTCCCCCTTAGTCACTCTAGCCTGAGACAGTGTGTGTGTGTGTGTGTGTGTGTGTGTGTGTGTGTGTGTGTGTGTGTGTGTATGTGTGTGTGTGTGTGTGTTGTGTGTGTGTGTGTGTATGTGTGTGTGTGTGTGTAGGAGTCTGTTGAAGTTTCTCCCCATGCACCAGGGCCTGGAGATATTATTAGCTTCATGTTCACATGCTCAGGACATCTGTAAATATGTTTGACTATGAGGTGTATCCTGGAGGTGAGATGGAAAGTATCAGAAGGTCCAAAATTGTCCAAGAGGAGAGTATCCAATCCCTATCTTCCTGAGTACCTCTCCATGTTAAAAAATAAATAAATAAATAAATAAATAAATAAATAAATAAATAAATAAATAAAAATTTTAAAAAGGCTACTTTTAACTTTCACAAATTCCCCTAAAACTCTTTGGTTCCTTGTTACACAATCATTCTACTTCTTTTTCCATATTATTAATTTTTGTTCTTACCTTATTGTGGTCCCTAAACCTGTTATGAGGCCCCTATTTAAAACTTCTACTTAAACTTTATACCATCAACAAGCACCACCTGCATCAATTAGAAGAAGGGGTGAGTGACTGATCTCCCAGCTAAACTGCCCCAATTCCTAGGCCCTAAACCCCAGAGCATATACTGTGCCCCTCCCCCTTCCCCTATCTAAGCTCCAGCAAGGCAGTTGGGCCCTGCCCCCAACTCTGCTGGAATTCCACTGTTCTGGTGCAACAGCCATTAGTCAGCAGGTAAAGGATCTGCAGGCAGGCTACTTCACCACCCATTGGACTCTGTAACCTACAAGACACATTCTGCTGTGCAAACTCATCATTCTCCCCTGGCCAACCATCCCCTGCAACAATAGCCCATATAGGCACAAGCTTCACCTACAGCAGTTGGAAGAAGAGACCCACTCTGCTGCCCAGTCCCACCCACCCCAGTAGCCTCCCATGAACAGCTCTCTCCAGCAACATCAGCAGACCCCATAGGCACAAGTGCCACCCACACCAGTTGGAAGAACAGACCTCATATGTAGTTAGAGTTTTCATGCCTGGCTCACAGTCAGGACAAATCTCTCTCACCCGCCAGGCCCATAACGCTCAGAACCAACCAAGAAAGCACACAGAGACTTATATTACTTATAAACTGTATGGCTGTGGCAGGCTTCTTGTTATCTACTTCTTCTATCTTAAATTAACCCATTTCTGTTAGTCTATACTTTGCCACATGACTTGTGGCTTACCAGTGTCTTTACATGTCGCTTCTCATGGCAGCGGCTGGCAGTGTCTCTCTCCCCCAGCCTTCAACTTCCCAGAATTCTCTTCTCTCTTGTCCTGCCTATACTTCCTGTCTGGCCACTAGCCAAACAGAATTTTATTTATACAGAGTGATATCCATAGCACTTCCCCTTTTCTTTTTTTTTTTTTTAAGGAAGGTTTTTAACTTTTACATAATAAAATTACATATAACAAAACAATTATCAAGCAAGAATTATAGTTACAATATCTAGTCTATTTGTTTAGGCAAAATTAAACAAAATATTTTACCTATCCTATATTTGTGAGTCTAAGGTCTTTATATCTAATTTAACTTTTATCATAACTGAGGAAATTATAACTATCTAGTCATCAACCACATCAAAGACCTCAGAAGGATATAATATTACCTGAGAACCAGGAGAAGGATGCAAGTAACTTTCAGGAGTCTTGCAGGGTATACAGAGACAGCTGGCAGCCTGGACAATCACCTAATGCTCCTTTGTAAAGTTGGGGCATTTGTCTTCAACCCACAGGGCTAGAGTCTCTTGGTCACTTCTCTCAGTGTCCTGTAGAATTTCTGGCAGTTTCCTCTGTGAAGCAGGTACCTGAAGGACCATTTTGTCAAAGTTCAGTGGTTACCTTTCTATGGGTCCTGCATGTCCAGTCAATCAAGCAGTCCAGGCAAGAACAGTTTCTTGCCCAAATGGCTATTTTTGCCAAGGTGAAGATCAGATATGAGTCAGTAGAGCATGAGACTCTTAATCTCAGGGTCGTGGGTTCATGCCCCACGTTGGGCGCCAATTGTAGATGTAACCGGCTTGTTAAATAAGAAACACAGAACCAATTGCAGAGTTAAAAACCACGAGGTCAGAGCAAGAGCGGAAAACCTTACCATTCACTGCTTCTGCTGTTCTTCCTCTCCACAAGAGACCTACTTCTGTGTGTCCTGTCTATTTATAGACTTTCTGTTCTGTTTTCTCATTGGTTGTAAACCCAGCCACATGACCTCCTCGTTACTGCCTGTTTGTACAGACCTCCAGGTCTTCTATGGTTGGTATTGAGATTAAAGGTGTGTGTCTGCCATGCTGGCTGTGTCCTTGAACACACAGAGATCTACCTAGCTCTGCCTCCCAAGTGCTGGGATTAAAAGCATGTACCACTACCGCCCAGCTTCTGCTCTGGCTTGCACTGACCTCAAGGCAACTTTATTAACATACAAATAAAATCACATTTCAATACAAATAAAATATCACTATACTCATAGACACAATTAAACCCATTCCATCCAGAAGAACTGGGTGATATGCTTGATCTAGGCACCCAAGCCCCCACAAACCTTAGCTGAGGCACCTCTGTGCTGTACAATGTCTTTCTGTGTGCTATGAATATGTGTTGTTCTCATTGGTTAATAAATAAAGCTGCATTGGCCTTTGGTAGGGCAGAATGGAGCCAGGTGGGAAATTCAAGAGAGAGAGAGAGAGAAAAAGGTGGGGTCACAGCAGACACTGTGAGCTGCTGCCAGGAGAAGCAAGATGTGAGAAAATAGATAATGCCATAAAGCCACATGGCAAAACATAGATTAATAGGAATGGGTTGAGGTAGTTAGTAATGAGCCTAATCTATAGGCCATACAGGACCGTGGGTGAGAGAGATTCATCCAGAGAAACTTCCAGCTACATTTGTCACCCATACGTAGTGGTAAGATTTTCCACCTAAAACCTTAGAGAATTTAAGACATGATTCTAGAATGTAGCTAAAATCAGCTTCCTAGTTCACATCTCTCATTACAGGCCACAGTACAGAG
This sequence comes from Onychomys torridus, assembly GCF_903995425.1. NCBI lineage: Eukaryota > Metazoa > Chordata > Mammalia > Rodentia > Cricetidae > Onychomys > Onychomys torridus. The sequence goes on from NC_050447.1 coordinate 32,343,543, forward strand.
ACTTGTCCCCTGGTCACTGTGGGCTTCAGCGATAACATGGTGGGCTCCTGTGGTCTCTCATGGGCCATGACACAAAGAGGCTTCTCCCAGCCTCTGTCTTCAGGCTTGGGAGCACAACTGCAGGCTTAATATTGTTTTCAAGTACTACTTAATACTGCTTCCCAGAATTGGGGAGGTAAGCATGATGCCTTGGTACCTGCGCCATGTCGAAAAGCCAAGTTGGGTGGAGCCAGCAGCCAGAGTTGCTGCCGCTTTCATCCTAGCCATGCAGCTTAACACTTTAAAATCTCTCCTGGTTGGAAAAGGATTACAGATATACAATAAGAACAGACTCAGATGGAAAAAGCTCTAAACGGGTTACAGTGTATTTAAAAATATATGTAGGCTTGTGAGAGTAAAGAGAAGGTATAGACAGTCATAAAAAAGAAATAAATCATTTTAAAATAGTAAAATAAAGTCCTTAGAAAGGGGAGAAAAGTAATATAAAGGAAATGAACCACACGAGGATGGAAAATCCACAGAAATTCTGGATTATGTATATTACTGTGTTGTCTTTAAAATTGTTAACTGCTATAAGACATTTGATTATAAAAGCTGCTGGATTAAACAATCATACATAATTTAAAAATATCTTGACTCGAAAATTTAAGTCAAAAGGTGTGACACTTTGGGAGAGAGGTTATGATTTTGTTTCCTCAGGAAATGAGAGGCTATAGATTCATTCAAAATTAAAGATGATCAGATTTGATAGAGGAAGATCCCTTGAAATCCTGATTATGGACATAAAAACATAAACCTGAATGAACTGCAGACATATGATGCATATTTTACCTGCTCAAACACTTTACAAGAAATTACCTTTGCTGACTTGTGTACAATGCCCAGTCTGTACTTGTACTAATGCAGATATATATGTTACCTATAAAAGTTTATGTATTTTCAGGATAAAGGGACCAGACATCAATGAAAACAAATGGCCCCAATGATCAGCATCTCAAAATGCCTCTGTTGTAGTTTCCTCTGAGTTCTGCATCCAGAACAGGTTCAAGGGTGCTGGCTGAGGTGATCCAGCCTCACAGACTACTACTGTCAATACTTGACCAAAATTCTAAATTTTCTTAGGATTCCCATGATATTGGCAGCACCCCAATCAGCAGGACATAGTCTAGAAAACTATACATACTTTACCACAAATTGTCTTTGTCTAGGGGGTTGGTTACAAATTGTTATTGGTCATGGTTAATCTTTTTCTAAAATAAGAAAGGGGGATATGATATAGAAGTGTATGATATAGAAATGATGGGACCAAAGGGTAGATTTTTGAATCTATTTAATAAAAAAAAAAAAATTTTTTTATCGAGACAGGGTTTCTCTGTAGCTTTGGAGGCTGTCCTGGAACTCACTTTGTAGACCAGGCTGGCCTCGAACTCACAGAGATCCACCTACCTCTGCCTCCTGAGTGTTGGGATTGCAGGTGTGTGCCACCACCACCCTGCCCAAAAACACAATTATTAATCTTACATATTTTACATTAATATAGATTTTTGTTTATTGATACAAATTTAAAGTTAATCCTCTTATACTGCATGTATATTTCTACTCTTGTTTATGGTATTGTGCTTATGCAACTCATTTAAAATTAAAATATATAATTAAGAAATGCACATTAATAGTTAGTCATCTATGATAATCAAACTTTTATAGTCATCTTAGTTAAGTTTTCTAGATATACATAGATGTATTTCAATTAGGTAGATAACCTTCAAACACTTCAAAGACCTACAGAATATGGCATTTAAAATGAACAGTGAGACACGTATGCTCCTGGCAGCACCAATTTACTTCAAAGAGGAAGGTGAGTATCAAAGACATTCCGTGTTGAGTTTAGTTCTTGGCAAAACTGGCCATTTGAGCAAGAAACTGCTCTTTACTGGTCTGCTTTATGATATGTTGTATAAACTGGACATGCATGAACCATGGGAAAGTGACCAGTAACTGAACTTTGCCAAAACAGGTGAGATGGTCCTTCAGGTACCTGCTTCACAGAAGATACTGCCAGACATTCTTCTGCAGGACACAGGGAAAGCGACTAATGAACTTTGCCAATAAGTAAAACAATCCTTCAAATTTCCTGCTTCACAAAAAAAGTCTGCCATAGACCCTAGGCTTATAGGCTGAAGACAGATGTTCCAACATTGCAGGGGAACTTTGGGTGACTTTCCTTTTTCCTTTTTTTATTTTAAATGTTGGATGGATTTTATTCAAAGGATTTCAGCCATGGCCCTGAAAAGATAAAGTGCTTTTGAAAAGACACATTAATGCTAAACCCTTTTATATACTACACAGAATACACTAAATAAAATACATTTTTCCTTCCCTTTTCATTCATTTAGAGTATTTTCTTTATGATTACATTTCATAACTGGAAAGTGAATATTGCTGGCCTTTTATGAGGTATTAAACTATCAGTGCTGGAGAAATGGCTTAATAATTACAAGCACTGGCAACTCTTTGAGAGGAATTAAGTTTGCTCCAGTACTCACACTAGACAGTTCCCAATCACCTGTAATTCCAGTTCCAGATGACTTGATTGCATCTTATAGACATTGGAAACCTACAAACTTCTAGGGAACATACATGCAAAAAAGCATGCCTACATAGACAGACACACATATACACATACACACATGCACACATGTACACACAAACACACACAAAATATTTAAATCCCTTTTAAATACACTAAACTTTCCAAAGGATGTGGTACAAAAACTTGAAGATTAATAGTTTATATTATATTGTATCATAATATTTTAAATTTATTATATTTTTATTATACCTTTTGGACTTTATGCAGAATTTTGTCCTTGTTTTACATAACAAAATCTGTTATTTTATAGTTTTTAAATAGGATCATCTCCTTGAATTTTTCAGATATTTGCTTCCAGTTTAACTAATTTGTTATATTGAAAATAGAATTGTTTCTACAAATTATATCATTATTATTGTTGTACCCTACCTCTATCACTTCCAATGCCTCCCTCTCTTCCTCCCTCCATCCCATCCAAATCCACCCCCTTTCTCTCTCTCATTAGAAAACAAATAGGCTTCTAATAGACAAAATAAAATAAAATAAATAAAGCCAAAGGAAAAGAGCACAACAAAAGACACAAGAAACAGATATGCATGCAGAGACTAACTCTGGATGATTCAGATATTAAAGCTAAGAACCAAAAATTGAATAACATTTATAATTAATATATATTTGTAACACTAAGAATATCCCCATTATTTTCATTATAGTTTTTTATTATATTTGTGTTTTAATTTTACATATCAACCATGGGTTCCCCTGTCCTCCCCCATGCCACCCCCGCCCCTGCCTTCCCCCCAGCCCCTCCCCTCCATTCCCATCACCTCCAGGGCAAAGACTCCCCTGGAGTTTCAGCTCAACCTGGAAGATTCAGAACAGGCAGGTCCACTCCCCTCCTTCCAGGCTGAGCAAAGTGTCCCTGCATAAGCACCAGGTTCCAAACAACCACCTCATGCACTAAGGACAGGTCCAGGTCCCACTGCCTGGGTACCTCCCAAACAGTTCAAGCTATTCAATTGCCTCACTTATCCAGAGGGCCTGATCCAATTGGGGGAATCCACAGGTTTTGGTTCATAATTCATGTGTCTCCATTAGTTTGGCTTTTTGTCCCTGTGCTTTTCCAATCTTGATCTCAACAATTCACACTCTTACAATCCCTCCTCTTTCTTGACAATTGGGACTCCTGGAGCTCCACCTGGGGCCTGAATGAGGATCTCTGTATCCACTTCCATCAGTTATTGGATGAGAGTTCTAGCATGACAGTTAGGGTATTGGGCCATCCGATCACGAGACTAGGTCAGTTTGGGCTTTCTCTTGACCATTGCCAGTAGTGTACAGTGGAGGTATCTTTGTGGACTTTTGGGGACCTCTCCAGCACTCTACCTATTCCTGTTCTCATGTGGTCTTCATTTATCGTGGTCTGTTATTCCTCGTTCTCCCTTTCTGTTCTTGATCCAGCTGGAATCTCCTGCTCCCTTAAGCTCCTTTTCTCTCAAAACTTGCCCTTCATTACCTCCACTCTCATCCAGGTTGTTCATATAAATCTCATCCATTTCTCTGTCATTGGGCGATCCCTGTGTCTTTCTTAGGATTCTGTTTTCCAGGTAGCCTCCCTGGAGTTGTGAGTAGCAGTCTAGTCATCTTTGTTTTACATCTAGTATCTTCCTAAGAGTGAGTACATACCATGTTTGTCCTTCTGAGTCTGGGTTACCTCATTCAGGATGATTTTTTTCTAGATCCATCCATTTGCCTGCACACCTCATGATATCATTGTTTTTCTCTGGTGAGTAGTATTCCATTGTGTATATGTACCACGTTTTCTTTATCCATTCTTCAGTTGAAGGGCATCTAGGTTGTTTCCAGGTTCTGGCTATTACAAACAGAGGAGACAGCTTGCCTTGTTCCTGATTTTAGTGGTATTGCTTTGAGTTTCTCTCCATTTAATTTGGTGTTGGCAGTTGGCTTGCTGTAGATTGCCTTTATTATGTTTAGGTATGTCCCCTGTATTCCTGATCGCTCCAAGACCTTTATCATGAAGGGGTGTTGGATTTTGTCAAATGCCTTTTCTGTCTCTACTGAGATGATCGTGTGGGTTTTTTTTCTTTGAGTTTGTTTATATGGTGTATTACATTGATGTACTTTTATATACTGAACCACCCCTGCATCTCTGGGATGAAGCCTATTTGATCATGATAGATAATTGTCTTGATGCATTCTTGCAATCTGTTTGCCAGTATTTTAGTGAGTATTTTTGCGTCAATGTTCATGAGAGAGATCAGTCTGTAGTTCTCTTTCTTCTTTGCATCTTTGTTTGGTTCAGGAATCAGGGTAATTGTAGCCTCATAGAAGAAGATTGGTAATATTCCTTCTGCTTCTATTATGTGGAACAATTTAAAGAATATTGATATTAACTCTTCTTTGAAGATTTGGTAGAATTCTGCATTGAAACCATCTGGTCCTGGACTTTTTTGGGGGGATTGGGAGACTTTTAATGACTGATTCTATTTCCTTAGGGTTTAGTGGACTATTTAAATGGTTTATGTGGCCTTGATTTAACTTAAGTATATGGTACCTATCCAGAAAATTATCCATTTCTTTTAGATTTTCCAGTTTTGTGGAGTAGAGGTTTTTGAAGTATGACCTGATGATTCTCTGGATTTCCTCATTGTCTGTTGTTATGTCCCCCTTTTCATTTCTGATTTTGTTAATTTGGATGCTCTCCCTGTGTGTTTTGGTTAGTTTGGACAAAGGGCTTGTCTATCTTGTTGATCTTCTCAAAGAACCAACTGTGTGTTTCATTAATTTTTTGTATTGTTCTCTTTGTTTCTATTTTATTTATTTTAGCTCTCAATTTGATAATTTCCTGGCATCTATTCTTCCTGGGAGACTCTGCTTTTTCTTGTTCTAGAGCTTTCAGGTGTGCTGTTAAGTCACTAGTGTGAGATTTCTCCAGCTTCTTTATGTGAGCATTTAGTGCTATGAATTTCCCTCTTAGCATTGCTTTCAGTGTCCCATAAGTTTGGGTATGTGGTGTATTCATTTTCACTGATCTCTAAGAAGTCTTTAATTTCTTTATTTCTTCCTTAACCCATTGGTGATTCAGTTGAGCATTATTCAGTTTCCAAGAGATTGTATGTTTTCTGTAGTTTTTGTTGTTGTTGAAATCTAACTTTAAACCATGGTGGTCTGATAGAATGCAGGAGGTTATTCCAATTGTTTTGTATCTGTTGAGATTTGCTTTGTGACCAAGTATGTGTTTGATTTTAGAGAAGGCTCCATGGGGTGCTGAGAAGAAGGTATATTCTTTTTTGTTCGGGTGGAATGTTCTATAAATATCAATTAAGTCCATTTGAGTCATAACATCAGTTAAGTCCATTATGTCTCTGTTAAGTTTCAATTTGGCCGATCTGTCCAAAGGTGAAAGCAGGGTGTTGAAGTCTCTCACTATTAATGTGTGGGGGTTTATATGTGATTTAAGGTTTAGTAATGCCCTTGTGTTTGGGGCATAAATGTTCAGAACTGAAAATTCATCTTGGTTGATCTTTTCTGTGATGAGTATGTAATGTCCTTCATGATCTCTTTTGATTGTTTTTAGTTTGAAGTCTATTTTGCTGGATATTAGGTTGGCTACACCAGCTTGCTTCTTAAGACCATTTGATTGGAAAGTCTTTTCCCAGCCCTTTTATTCTTAAGTAGTGTCTCTCTTTGAATTTGAGGTGTGTTTCTTGTATGCAGCAGAAAGACGGATCCTGTTTTCATATCCATTCTGTTAGTCTATGTCTTTATAGGTGAATTAAGTCCATTGATATTAAGGGATATTAATGACCAGTGATTGTTCATTCCTGTTATTTTTTTTTTATTTTTGGTGGTAGTGTGTGTTTACTTCTCTTCTTTGGGGTTTACTTCTTGGTGTTATCTATTGCCTGTGTTTTCGAGGGAGTATCTGACTTCCTTAGGTTGGAATGTTCTTTCTAGTGCTTTCTGTAGGCCTGGGTTTGTGGATAAGTATTGTTTAAATTTGGCTTTGTCTTGGAATGTCTTGTTCACTCCATCTATGATGACTGGATGTTTTGCTGGGTATATTAGTCTAGGCTGGCATCCATGGTTTCTTAGTGTCTGCATTATATCTGTCCAGGTCCTTCTGGCTTTCAAAGTCTCCACTGAGAAATTGGGTGTTATTCTGATGGGTTTGCCTTTATAAGTCATTTGGCCTTTTTCCTTTACTGCTCTTAACATTCTTTATTCTGTACGTTTAGTTGTTTAATTATTATGTGGCGAGGGGACATTTTGGGGGGTCTAGTCTGTTTGATGTTCTATAGGCTTCTTGTTTTTTCATAGGTATTTCCTTCTTTAAGTTGGGAAAGTTTTCTTCTATGATCTTGTTAAATATATTTTCTGTGCCTTTGAGCTGGTATTCTTCTCCTTCCTCTATCCCTATTATTCGTAGGTTTGGCCTTTTCATGGTGTCCCAAATTTCTTGGACATTTTGGATCATGACTTTGTTGGCTTTAGTGTTTCTTTGACTGATGAATCTATTTCTTCTACCATATCTTCAATACCAGAGATCCTCTCTTCCATCTCCTGCATTCTGTTGGTTGTACTTGCATCTGAAGTTCCTGTTTGTTTACTCAGATTTTTTATTTCCAGCATTCCCTCCACTTGTGTCTTCTTCATTTTTTCCACTTCCCTTTTCAGGTCTTGGACTATTTCCCTCATCTGTTTCATTGTTTTTTCATGATTTTCTTTCAGGGACTTATTGTTTTCTTCTGCTTTATTTGTCCTTTCCTCTAGTTTTTTATAGCGTTCTTCCCATTTTTTGTTTGTCTGTTCCTCCACTTCATTTTTGATTTCTTCTATATAAGGCTCTAGCCTCTTCATGATGTTATTTTATAAGGTTGTTTTCTTATGCTTCTTCCATTCTGTGATGTTCAGGTCTAGCTGCTGGTGGAGGGCTAGGTTCTGGTGATGCTGTATTGCTCTTTATTTTGTTGTATGTACTTCTGCCTTGACATCTGCCCATCTCCTCAAGGATTCATTCTTGGTCTTATCAGTGCACTTGGTCCAGACAGAGCTGACAGATTTAGGGAGCCTCTCTCTGGTCCAGATGAGACTGCTGGCTGGATGGGAGCTGGGGGCTGGTCTCTGAGTCTCAGGAAGTGGCTGGGGTCTCTGTATCTTGTCCAGATGGGAGCTCTGGTGAGTGATGGGAGCTGGGGGCTCTGGTCCAGATGGGAGTCCCGGGCAGCATGGAAGCGTGGGCCTGGTTTCTAAGTCTCAGGAAGTGGCTGAGGTCTCCAGAGAATGGGTGTGGGGGCAGGGTGTGGAGATTGTAGGGTCTGCCAGGGGGTCTTGGAGAAGGGGAACCTTCCCGGTGGGGTTGGGGGTGCTGCTCTATGGCCAGAACCTGGGGCCAAGTTGGGCAGGTCTTCCCCAGAATGGCTGGTGCCCACAGCTGGGACCTAGGTGCAGACCTCTCTGGATGTGACCCCAGGCACTCACCTCTGGTCCAGATGGGAGTTCCGGGGCAGATAGGAGCTGGGGGCTGGTCTCTGAGGCTCAGGAAGTGGCTGGGGTCTCAGGCAGATGGGTGTTGGGGCAGGGTGTGGAGATTGCAGGGTCTGCCTGCAGTCTTGGAAAAGGGGAACCTTTCTGCAGGGCCTGCTGAATGGCCAGAAACTGGGGCCAAGTTGGGCAGGTCTTCCAGAGATGGCTGGTGCCCAGGGGTGGGGCTTTGGGCGACTTGCCAAGCAGCCAGATGTCTCTGTAATTTCTAGAATTTTTGGAAGTTGCTTACAACTGTTTACTTAGGTAATACTATATACTTCTGGGGTCTTTGATGGAGTTTACCACTATATAAAATATAACTATAGTTATAATTATAGTTTTCCTTAGTCATGATAAAACATAAATTAGATACAAAATTTTAGACTCACAAAAATAGGATAGAAAATAAAATATTTTCTTTAATTTTGCCAAATACAAATATACTAGTATTGTAACTGTAATTCTTGCTTGATAACTATTTTGTTCTATGTAATTTTACTATGTTAAAGTTAAAACCTTCCTTTTTGATTAGACAAAAAAAAAAGGGGAAGTGCACTGGGATGTCTTTCTGTATGCTGTGAATATGTGTTGCTCCCATTGGTTAATAAATAAAGCTATTTGGCCTATGTCCAAATAGACTGGACCAAAAAAAATCCTCTCACCACATAACAACCAAAACATTAACATATAGAATAAAGAAAGAATATTAAGAGCTACAAAGAAAAAAGGCAAAGTAATATATAAAGACAGATCTATCAGAAATACACCTGGCTTATCAATGGAGACTCTGAAAGCTAGAAAGTCCTGGACAGACATTTTTCAGACATTAAGAAACCACAGATGCCAGCCCAAACTGCTATACTCAGCAAAACTTTCAATCACTATAGATGGAAAAAACAAGATATTCCGTCTCAAAACCAGATTTAAACAATACCTATCCACAAATCCAGCCCTACAGAAAGTACAAGGAAAACTCCAACCCAAGGAAGTTAGCTGCACCCACATAAACACAGGCAATAGATAATCTCACTCCAGCAAATCCCAAAGAAGGAAAACACACTCACTTTATCACCAACAACAAAACCAAAAAATAACAGGAATTAACAATCACTGGTCATCAATATCTCTTAGTATCAATGGACTCATTTTGCCTATAAAATGACACAGTCTAACAGAATGGATATGAAAGCAAGATCCATCCTTCTGCTGCATACAAGAAGCACATATCAACTCCAAAGACACACATTAACTCAGAGTAAAGGGTTGGGAAAAGATTTTTCCAATTAAACAAACCTAAGAAACAGGCTGGTGTAACTATCTTAATATCTAACAAAATAGATTTCAAACTAAAACTAATCAAAAGAGATAAAGAAGGACAATTCATATCCATGACAGAAAAAAAATCCATCAAGGTTAAGTCTCAATTCTAAGCATTTATGCCCCAATTACAAGGGCACCCACATTTGTTTTTGTTTTTATTTAAGAATTTTTTTATTCATTTTACATTACCAATTACAGATCCCCTTCTTATTCCTCTTCCCACTCCCCCCATGCTCCCTCTCCCCCTTCCCACACCCATCCATCCCCTCCTCCATAAGGGTAAGGCTTCCCATGAGGAGTCAGCAAATCATAGTACATTCAAGTTGAGGCAAGACCAAGCCCCTCACCTCTGCATCAAGGCTGAGCAAGGCATCCCACCATAGGGAATTGGCTCCAAAAAGTAAGCTCATGAACCAGTGATAGATCCTGATCCCACTGCCAGGGGTCCCTCAAACAGACCAAGCTCCCAAAACTGTCTCCCAAAAGCAGAGGGCCTAGTCCAGTCCCATGCAGACTCCACAGCTGTTGGTCTAAAGATCATGAGTTCCCATGAGCTTGGTTCAGTTGTCTCTGTAGATTTCCCCACCATGATCTTGACCCATATTGCTCATATAATCCATCTTCCCTCTCTTCAACTGGACTCTTAGAGCTCTGTCTGGTGCATGGCTGTGGATATCTGTATCCATTTCCATCAGTTACCAGATGAAGTTTCTATGATGACAGAGTATTCACCAATCTGATTGCATGGACAGGCCAGTTCAGGCATCCTCTCCACTATTGCTAGTAGTCTAAGCTGGGGTCATCCTGGTGGATTCCTGGAAATTTCCCTAGCAACAAGTTTCTCCCTAACCCCATAATGTCTCCCTCTATCAAGATATCTCTTTCATTGCTCTCCCATTCCATCCATTCCCTTAGCTCAACCATCCTGGTCATTCAAGTTCTTATCTGTCATTGCCTCTCCCTCTATTTTCCTTCCTTACCCTTAGTTTACTCAGGAGAGCTCATCTATTTCCCCTTCTCGGGGCAATCCATATGCCCATCTTAGGGTTCTCCTTTTTTTAGGGTTCTCCTTATTACCTAAATTCTCTGGAGCTGTGGCCTGTAGTCTAGTTATCCTTTGCTTCACATCTAGTATCCACTTATAAGTAAGTACATATAATGTATGTCTTTCTGAGTCTGGGTTACCTCATTCAGATTGATATTTTGTAGTTCCATCCATTTGCCTGCAAATTTCATTATGTCATTGGTTTTTTAACAGATGAATAATACTCTATTGTGTATATGTATCATATTTTCATTATCCATTTTTGGTTGAGGGGCATCTAGGGTGTTTCCAGGTTCTGGATATTATGAATAATGCTGCTATAAGCATAGTTGAGCAAGTGTCTTTGTGGTATGATTGAGCATCATTTGGGTATATGCCCAAGAGTAATATCACTGAGTCTTGAGGTAGATTAATTCCCAATTTTCTGAGAAACCACCATACTGATTTCCAAAGTGGCACTCCTGCTAACAGTGAAGGAATTTTCTCCTTGCTCCACATCCACTCCAACATAAGATGTCATCAGTGTTTTGATCTTAACCATTCTGAGAGGTATAAAATGGTATCTCAGAGTAATTTTGATTTACATTTCCCTGATGACTAAAGATGTTGAGCAGTTCCTTAAACGTCTTTTGGCCATTTGAGATTCTTCTGTTGAGAATTCTCTGTTTATATCTGTAGTCCATTTTGTAACTGGGTTGTTTGGTATTTTGATGTCTGGTTTCTTGAGATCTGTATATATATATATATATATACATATACATATTTATTTATTTATTTATTTATAAGCTATATATATATATATATGCTGAGGATTGAACCCAGGGCCTTGGGCTTGCTAGGCAAGTGCTGTACCACTGAGCTAAATCCCCAACCCAGAGATCTTTATATATTTTAGAGATCAGTCCTCTGTCAGATGTGGGCTTCGGGAATATCTTTTCCGATTCTGTAGGATGTCATTTTGTCTTATTGACTATGTCCTTTGCCTTACACAAGCTTTTCAATTTCAGGAGGCCCCATTTATTAGTTGTCAGTGTCTGTGCTACTGGTGTTATATTCAGGAAGTAGTCTCCTGTACTCATGAGTTCAAGGCTGCTTTCAATTTTCTCTTCTATCAGCTTCAGTGTCACTTGGTTTATGTTGAGGTCTTTGACCCACTTAGACTTGAGTTTTGTGTATGGTGACAGATATGGATCTATTTGCAATCTTCTACGTGTTGACATCAGGTTATGCCAGCACCATTGGTTGAAGATTCTTTCTTTCTTCTATTGCACAAGTTTGGCTTCTTTGTCAAAAATCAGGCATTCATAGGTATGTAGACTTACATCAGGGTCTTTGACTTGATTCCATTGATCCACATGTCTGATTTCATGCCAATAGCAAGTTGTTTTTATTACTATAGCTCTATAGGAGAGCTTGAAGTCAGGGATGGTGATGTTCTAGCTATCCTGGTTTTTTTGTTTTTCCATATGAATTTAAGTATTGTTTTTCCAAGGTCTGTAATGAAATGTGTTGGGATATTGATGGGCATTGCAGTGAATCTGTAGATTGCTTTTGGTGAGATTGCCATTTTTACTGTGTTATCCTACCTATCTAAGAGCATGGGAGATCTTTCCATTTTCTGATATCTTCTTTAATTTCTTTCTTCAAAGACATAAGTTCTTGTCATAAAGGTCTTTCACTTGTTTGGTTAGAGTTACCCCAAGATATTTTATGTTATTTATGGCTATTGTAAAGGGTGATGTTTCTCTGATTTCTTTCTCAGCCCATTTATCATTTGTATATAGGATGGCTACTGATTTTTTTTTTTAGTTAATCTTGTATCCTGCCACATTACTGAAGGTGTTTATCAGCTGTAGGAATTCCCTAGGAGAATTTTTGGAGTCACTTATGTATACTATCATATCATTAGCAAATAGTGGAAGTTTGAGGTTTTTCTTTCTAATTTGTACCCACTTGATCTCCATTTATTGTTCTAGCTAGAACTTTGAGTACTATATTGAACAGACATGGAGAGAGTAGATAACCTTGTCTTGTTCCTGATTTTAGTGTAATTGCTTTGAGTTTCTTTCCAATTAATTTGATGCTGTCTGTTGGCTTGCTGTATATTGCTTTTATTATGCTTAGGTATGTTCCTTGTATCCCTGACCTCTCCAAGTCCTTTATCACAAAGGGGTGTTGGATTTTGTCAAAGGCTTTTTCAGCATCAAGTAAGATGACTATGTGTTTTTTTCTTTCAGTTTGTTTATATGGTGGATTTTATTGATAGATTTTCATATGTTGAACCATACCTGCATCTCTGGGATGAAGCCTATATGATCATGGTGGATGATTTTTTATGTGTTCTTGGATTTTGTTTGCCAGTATTTTATTGAGTATTTTTGCATCAATGTTCATGAAGGAGATTGGTCTGTAATTCTCTTTCTTTGCTGTGTCTTTGTGTGGTTTGGGTATCAAGATAACTGTAGCCTCATAAAAAGAGTTTGGCAATGTTCTTTTTGTTTCTATTGTGTGGAACAATTTGAGGAGTATTGGTATTAAGTCTTCTTTGAAATTCTGGTAGAATTCTATACTGAAATCACCTGACCCTGGCCTTTTTTTGGTTGGGAGACTTAATTTCTGCTTCTATTTCCTTAGGGCTTATAGGTCTTTTTCAATGTTTATCTAGGCTTGATTTAATTTTGATATATGGTACCTATCCAGAAAGTTGTCCATTTCTTTTAGATGTTCCAATTTTGTGGAGTACATGTTTTTGAAGTATGACCTAATGATTCTCTGGATTTACTCAATTTCTATTTTTATGTCCTCCTTTTCATTTCTGAGTTTGTTAGTTTGAATAGTCTCGCTTTGCCTTTTGGCTAGTCTAAATAAGGGTTTGTCTATCTTGTTTATTTTCTCAAAGAACCAACTCTTTGTTTCATTGATTCTTTGCATTGTTCTCTTTGTTTCTGTTTTATTGATTTCAGTCCTCAGTTTGATTATTTCCTTTGATCTACTCCTCCTGGGTGACTTTGCTCCTTTTTGTTCTAGAGCTTTTAGGTGTGCTGTTAAGATACTAGTGTATGATTTCTCCAAATTCTTTATGTAGGCATTTAGTGCTATGAATTTCCTCTTAGCACTGCTTTCGTAGTGTCCCATAAGTTAGGGTATGTTGTGCATTCATTCTATGAAGTCTTTAATTTCTTTCTTATTTCTTCCTTGACCCAGTGGTGATTCAGTTGAGCATTGTTCAGTTTCCATGAGTTTGTAGGCATTCTTTAATTTGTGCTGTTTTTGAACTCCAACTTTAAGCCATGGTTTTCTGATAAGATACAGGGGGCTATTCTAATTTTTTTTTATATCTGCTTAGATTTGCTCTGAGACTGAGTATGTGGCCAGTTTTAGAGAAGGTTCCATGAGGAGCTGAGAAGAAGGCATATTCTTTTGTGTTTGGGTGAAATATTCTATAGATGTCTGTTAGAATCATTTAAGTCATAACATCTGTTAGTTCCTTTATTTCTCTGTTAAGTTTCTCTCTGGCAGACCTGTCTATTGGTGAGAGTGGGGTGTTGAGTCTCCCACTATTAGTGTATGGGGTTTGATGTGTGATTTAAGCTTTAGTAATATTTCTTTGGCAAATGTGGGTAGTCTAATTGGATGTTAACATGTAGAAGATTGCAAATAGATCCATATCTGTCACCATGCACAAAACTCAAGTTCAAGTAGATCAAAGACTTCAACATAATTCCAGTTACACTGAACCTGATAATAAAGAAAGTAGGAACTTTGAACCTTGAATGCATTGGCACAGGAAGCCACTTCCTAAATGTAGCACCAGTAGCACAGACACTGAAAGTAACAATTAATAAATGGGACCTCCTGAAACTGAGAAGCTTCTGTAAGGCAAAGGACACAGTAAGTAAAACAAAATGATAGCCTACAGAATGGGAAAAGATCTTCACCAACCCTATATCTAACAGAGTGCTGATCTCCAAAATATATAAGGAACTCAAGAAAATAGACATCAAAATACCAAACAACCCAGTTACAAAATGGACTACAGATATAAACAGAGAATTCTCAACAGAAGAATCTCAAATGGCCAAAAGACGTTTAAGGAACTGTTCAACATCTTTAGTCATCAGGGAAATGTAAATCAAAATTACTCTGAGATACCATCTTATACCTCTCAGAATGGTTAAGATCAAAATACTGATGACATCTGACGTTGGAGTGGATGTGGAACAAAGAGAACATTCCTTCACTGTCAGTAGGAGTGCCACTTTGGAAATCAATATGATGGTTTCTCAGAAAATTGGGAATTAATCTACCTCAAGACTCAGTGATATTACTCTTGGGCATATACCCAAATGATGCTCAATCATACCACAAGGACACTTGTTCAACTATGCTCATAGCAACATTATTCATAATATCCAGAACATGGAAACACCCTAGATGCCCCTCAACCAAAAAAAAAAAAATGGATAAAGAAAATGTGGTACCTATACACAATGGAGTACACTCAGCTGTAAAAAAAAAAAAAAAAAAAAAAAAAAGACATAATGAAATCTGCAGGCAAATGGATAGAACTAGAAAATATCATCCTGAGTGATGTAACCCAGACCCAGAAAGGCAAACATGGTATATGCTCACTCAGGCTACAATCCACAGCCCAGAGAAGCTAAGTAACTCAGAGGACCCTAAGAGGGACCCCATCAATCACCCTGAGAAGGGAAAGTAGATGAGATCTCCTGGGTAAACTGGGGATGGGAGTAGTAGAGGTGCAGGGGATGGGGTGAACATGAAGGATTGGGATGGTCAGGCTGTGGGAGGGACTAAGAAGGAGAACAATGAAAGAGATATCTTAATAGAGGAGGCCATTATGGGTTTAGGGAGAAACCTGGTTCCAGGGAAACTACAAGGATGAGCCCAGCTAAGTGTAGCTAGAGTTTTCCTGCCTGGCCCAGTCAGGACAAATCTCTTACCCGCCAGTCCCACAGTCGCTCAGACCCAACCCAGAAAGCATACAAAAACTTTTATATTGCTTACAAACTGTATGGCCGTGGCAGGCTGCTTGTTATCTACCTTTTCTATCTTAAATTAACCCATTTCTGTTAGTCTATACTTTGCCACATGGCTTGTGGCTTACCAGTGTCTTTACATGTTGCTTTTCATGGCGGCGGCAGGCGGTGTCTCTCTCCAACCTTCTACTTCCCAGAATTCTCTTCTCTCTTGTCCCGCCTATACTTCCTGCCTGGCCACTGGCCAATCAGAACTTTATTTACACAGAGCAATATCCACAGCAGCTAAGACTTTTAGTATAGTGGAGAGGCCTGAACTGGCCTTCTCTTGTAATTAGATTGGTGAGTGCCCTATTTATCATCTTAGAACCTTCATCCAGTAACTGATGGAAGCAGATTCAGAGATCCACAGCCTAGCATTGGGCCAAGCTCTGGGAATCCAAATGAAGAGAAGGAGAAGAGATTATAGGAGTGTGGGGGGGGGGGGGGCAGTCAAGATCATGATGGGAAAATCCACCAAGACAGCTCACCTGTGCTCATGGGAGCTCATGAACTCTAGACTGACAACTGGGGAGGCTGTATGGGCCCAACCTAGGCCCTCTGCATGTGAGAGATAATTGTGTAGCATGGTATGTTTGTGCGCATGGTATGTTTGTGGGGCACCTGGAAGTGGGACCAGGATCTGTCCCTGGTGTATGAACTGACTTTTTAGAACCTATTCCCTATGGTAGGATGTCTCACTCAGCCTTGATGGAGTGGGAGGAGCTTGGTCCTGCCTCAACTTGACATGCCATGCATTATTGACTCTCACGGGAGGCCACACCCTTTCTGAGGATTGAACAGGGAGGAGTAGAAAGAAGGTAGGTGGAGAGAATGGGAGGAGAGAAGGGAGGGGAAACTGTGGTTGGTATGTAAAATAAATTTTAAAAAATAATTTTTAAAAACTTTATGCCATCATATAAAGGTGACAAATGTTGCTCATTTGTCTTTATATTCTCCTAAAATATTTCTCTGTTTCATTAAAGGGCTCTGTCCCTGTCCCACCACTGGGAGCTTTTGTTTGATGGTGGGTCATAGGTGCCCCAGCAGAGAGAGAAGGTCGCCACGATGCTAAGCTAGGAGTTCAGCCCTGTCGAAAAAGACTGACACCTACCTAGCTCTCTCCAGTTACTTTATTCAAACATGCACAAGGTCAATTGGGACTGGGAAAGGTTCCAATGATCAAAGTCATCTTACTCTTGCTGCCCATGGGAGCAGACAACCCACACAAATCTCAGGCCCTTTTTATTATAGCATCTGTAATCAGAAGTAAGAACGCTTGATCTGCCAGGATTGTCTTAGGACCCAGGTCAGTGGAGCTGCAAGCTCTCATGCAGCATCAAGTGCTCACTCTCCAGAGAAACACTTCTTCAAGGTTTAAACCATCTCAAAACAATTTCTCAGCCTCTAATGATTAAACACAGCAAAGGCTTTGCTGAAACAGTTCTCTCAAAGCCAGACACAAAGGCTTTACTGTACATTTCTCTCAAAGCCAGACACAAAGGCTTTACTTACATATCAGTACAGGAAGCCTTGCCTGGTTACAAAAGATGTCCAGCTCAGTCTCTGTATCCTCCATTATTAGGAGTCTTCACTAGGGTCACCATCATAGGATCCATGGAGTTTCCACTGCCCTCGGTTTCCACATAGCTCCCAAATGCGCCCAAATCTCAGGCATCTTTCCCAGTACCCTCCCTATCTGTTCTTCCCTGCCCTGTCTGATCTCTCCTGCTCCCAAATCCACCCAGCCCTATTCCACCGCAAAATCTGTTCTATTTGCCAGGCAGATCCATGCACCCCCACTCTTGAGTCCTCCTTGTTACTTAGTTTCTCTAGGTCTCTGTATTGTAACATGGTTATCCTTTACTTAACAGCTGGAGGTCTCAAGGTGCCCTCTCCTGGTCGACAATGTTAAGTCCCTGCTGACTTGAACTGGGGGCAGGGAAGATTTTCCTGTTAGTGAGACTGACCATGCAGGTTGTTTCCATTCTATATGTAGAGCATTTATTGATGTTCCTACTGCTAGTTTGCCTCTGCTTTTCAGTTCAGTTTAGCTTCCAACAGGGAGTCAGAATGTGTTTTAAACTTTTAATAATTATCTCATTTTTAGTAGCTTAAGTGTGGATTGTTTTTATGGGGCCAGGGATTGATTTTAGGGATTGTACATGATAGGCAAGTGCTCTGTTTGTGAACTATTGCCTCAGACAACTGTGAATTTGGATCTAGGGTCTTGCATGAGCTAGATAAGTACTCTACCTCTGAGCTGTATTCCCAGAACCTGGGGGGTTTATTTATTTTTTGGTAATTTCATATGTGAACACAATGTGTCCAGATCTTGAACATCATTATGTATTCCATCTGCCCTGTTGAAGACACTGGTTCATCTTTTGCATAGAGAGCTAGCTCTCACCATATAGCACGTACACTCATATAGTCAACATGAGCTTCATGCTCTCCAAAACTATGAACACACTTCTACTGTTTACAAGACACACATGTTATGATACATACATGTTCACACATGTATATAGCATATATATTATTGAGTTGCAGTGTATTATATAGAATGGGTAGCCCTTTAGTTACTGAGCTCACCAAGCCCTCCTGCTTTAATCTTCCAAGGAACTGAGTCACAGACATCTATCTCAGGACTGAATTAGCTAGCAGCTTGAAGTGATGAGGACATCAGGGCTCAGGCTCTTCAGAAGTGTTCTAAGTCATTTGCAGATATTGAGAAAACTTGGTCATTGGTAAGAGATGGTCATGGAAATTTAACACCCAACCAGCTCCAGTGTAGACAATTACCCCAAAGCTGCTAAAAAGGGGACAGAGATTTGGATGTCAGGTAAGTGTTCTACCACTGAGCTGTATTCCAAGAACATTGAGATTTTTTTTATTCTCTGGTAATTTTGCACATGAATACAATGTGTCATATGTGTTCCTACCCCTATCACTCCTGAGGTGCTGCAAATTCTCACCGCATTCTCTTTCCACCTTTATTATTTCTTCTTCTTCTCTTCCCCCCTCCTTCTTCTTCCTCATTGCTGTTCTCCTCCTACTATGGTGATATTTGTACTCAAATGTGATTTTATTTGTATGTTAATAAATAAAGTTGCCTGGGGGTCAGAGCAAATAGCAAGCCATAGCAGAAGCTGGGCGGTGGTGGTGCACACCTTTAATCCCGATCACATGACAGGCAGATCTCTGTGTTCAAGGATACAGCCAGCATGGAGACACATGCCTTTGATCTCAATACCAATCATGGAGACCTAGAGGTCTGTATAGACAGGCAGTGACGAGGAGGTCATGTGATCGGGTTTACAACCAATGAGAAGGCAGAACAGAAAGTCAATAAAAGGACAGACACACAGGAAGTAGGTCTCTTTCTGAGAGGAAGGATGGCAGCGGCAGGAAGAGTAAGAAGGTGTTTTTAAGTCTCAGCTCTTAGCTACTGCTCTGACCTCTTGGCTTTAACTCTGCATTTGGCTCTGTGTTTCTATTTAACAAGACTGTTCATCTACATCCTCCTCCTCCTTTCCCTCCTCCTCCTCCCATCCCCCTCTTCAATAACTCACTAAATCAAATTAGATTTTCACCATTGTTTTGTACTTAGTTTTCAACATAGGGTTTGTCTGTGTAGCCCTTGCTGTCCTGTAACTCACTCTATAGCCTAGGCTGGCCTCAACTCAGAGATCCACCTGCCTCTGCCTCTCCAGTACTGAGATTAAAGGTGTGTGCCACTGCCACTATCCAGCCAATTTTTTTTTGTACTTTTTAATGTGGAGACAGACCACAGTTAAATTTCCCAGTCTTGCCTGGAGCTTGTGCTATAACTCAGGAAGGTCTTAACTTGTGCACCCTTGCCTTAGTTCTCTGAGTAGCTAGCATTTAAAATCTATGTCATCTGACCTGCCTTTATTTTATTTTTTTAAGGAGCTAGACATCACACCCAGGGCCTTGTACAAAGGGAGAAGCACTCTAGCCCTGCTATATCCCTAGCCTCTCAATTTCTTGAATTGTTTAACACATGTGTCTCATGACTTAGCAATTCTCCTCTAGGTTGTAAATCTAAAAATTGAATACATGGATCACATGAAATCATGTGTGATAATATCCATACAGCTTTATTAAAACCCAAAGTAAGGATGAGAAGCCCATGTCTACAATTCAACCACTCAGGAAGCCAAGCAGTATGATCATGAAGTCAGGGCCCACCTGGGCTACATAGAGACCTTGTCCCAAAAAAGAGGAGCAAATAAACAAGTGAAACAGTTGTGCAAGACCCTAGATCCGAGTCTGGTTCCTGGCTTTTTTTAAATCTCCTGGTCCCCTGTGACAACTCCTAAAGACCCAACTCTTACTAACATCCCATTGGAGAATAGGTTTGAACTTATGTGATGCATAAAGTTTCAGTACCTAGAGGTCCCTATATCAGCCACCAAGGTTGTGAATGATGATTTTTTTCTAGTTCCATCCATTTGCCCACAAATTTCAAGATACCATATTTTTTAACAACTGAGTAATACTCCATTACGTAAATATACCACAGTTTCTTAATCCACTATCTGTTTAGGGACATCTGGGTGGTTTCCAATTTCTGACTATTATAACTTTAGCAACAGTGAAGATAGTGTCTCTGTGCTAGGATGAAGCATCCTTTGGGTATATGAATAGTAGTGGTATAGCAGGATCTTGAGGCAGATCTTTTGCCATCTTCCCGAGGAGCTGCCACACTGATTTCCATAGTGGCTGTACAAGTTTGCACTCCCACCAACAAAGAGGAGTCTTCCTCTTACTTCACATCTTGACCAGCATGAGCTGTCACTTGTTTTGTTGATCTTAGCCTTTCTCACAGGTGTAATAAGATGAAATCTCAAAGTAGTTTGATTTGCATTTCCCTGATGGCTAAGGATGTTGCACATATTTCTCAGCCATTTGAGTTTCCTCTATTGAGAATTATTTGTTTAGATCTAAACCATTTTTAATTGGGTTATTTGTTTTCTTTTTAAGTTCAATTTTTTCATTTTTCTTTATTAAGAAGTATTCTACTCACTTTACATGCTATCCACAGAATCTCTTCCTCCCTCCTCCCTCTTCCCACCCCCAGCACTCTTTCCCAAGCCACCCTGCATCACCACATCCCCCAAATCAAGGTCTCCCATGGGGAGTCAGCAGAGCCCAGCACACTGAGCCTAGGCAGGTCCAAGCTCCTTCCCACTGCGCCAAGGCTGTGCAATGTGTCACACCACAGTCACCAGATTCCAGAAGCCTGCCCATAGACCAGGGACAGATCCCGATCCCCCTGCCTATTCAATGCAATCCCCATCAAAATCCCAACACAATTCTTCACAGACATAGAAAGAAGAACACTTCACTTTATATGGAAAAGCAAAAAACCTAGGATAGCTAAAAGAATCCTGTATAATAAAGCAACTTCTGGAGGCATCATGATCCCTGACTTCAAGGTCTACTATAAAGATATAGTAAGAAAAACAGCTTGGTACTGGCATAAAAACCAACATGTGGACCAATGGAATCGAATTGAAGACCCTAACATTAATCCACACACTGATGAGCATATGATTTTCAACAAAGAAGCCAAAACTGTACCATGGAAAAAAGAAAGCATCTTCAACAAATGGTGCTGGCATAATTGGATGTCAACATGCAGAAGATTGCAAATAGATCCATATCTGTCGCCATGCACAAAACTCAAGTCCAAGTGGATCAAAGACCTCAACATAAATCCACTTACAGTGAACTTGATAGAAGAGAAAGTAGGAAGTACTCTTGAATGCATTGGCACAGGAGATCACTTCCTAAATATAACACCAGTAGCACAGACACTGAGTGCGACAATTAATAAATGGGACCTCCTGAAACTGAGAAACTTTTGTAGAGTAAGGACATGGTCAATAAGACCAAACGACAGCCTACAGAATGGGAAAAGGTCTTCACCAACACCACATTTCTTTTCTTAATTTCTTTAAAGTTTCTTAAGTTCTTTAAATATTTTGAATATTAGCTTCCTATCAGATGTGAAGTTGGTAAAAATTCTGTCCCATTCTGTAGACTGCCACTTTGTAAGACTGATGGTGCCCTTTGCCTTACAGAAGCTTTTCAGTTTCATGAGGTCCTGTTTACTAATTGTTGATCTTAGTGCCTGTGCTGATAGAATTCTTTTCAAAAAGTCTTTTCCTGTATTAATGAGTTCAAAGCTATTTGCCACTTTCTCTTCTATCAGGTTCAGTGTATCTGATTTTAGATCAAGGTCTTTGATCCATTGGGTGTTGAATTTTATTCAGGGTGATAAGCATGTATCTCTTTGGAGTCTTCTACATGCAGCCATCCAGTTTGACCAGCACCAATTGTTGAAGATGCTGTCTTTTTCCAGTATGTACTTCTAGCCTCTTTGTCAGAAATTGGGTGTCCATAGGTGTATGGACTTATATCCGAGTCTTCAATTTAATTTCGTTGATCAACATATCTGTTTTTGTATGAGTATCATGCTGTTTTTATTACTATAACTCTGTAGTACAACTTGAATGGTGATACCTCCAGTTCTTTTATTATTCAGTATTCTTTTAGCTATCTAAAATCTAGGTTTTTTAAATTAATTAATCAATGTGTAATTAGTCAGCATGATCATAGTTTCCTCTCCCTCCCTCCTCTCCTTCCAGTCCCTCCTCCAAACCTCTCCCTTCTCCCCCACCCACTCCCTCTCCCTTCCCTTAAGAGAAGTGCAGGCCTTCTTAGTATATCAGCCAGTCATAGGATATCAAGTTGCAGCAAGAATAGACACCTCCTTTCCTATTGAGGCTGGATGAGGCAACCCAACAGGAGGAAATGGTTCTAAGAGCAGGCAACAAAGTCAGAGACAGCCCCATTCCCTCTGACAGATGTCCCCCTAGAAAACTAAGTCACACAGCTGAAACACGTGTGCAGAGGGCCAAGGTCAGCCCCATGGCTATCTTGGGTGTTGTTGTTGTTGTTGTTGTTGTTGTTGTTGTTGTTGTTTCCAAATGAGGTTGGAAATTATCCTTTGCAATTCTGTGAAGAATTACCTTGGAATTTTGGTGGAAGTTACATTGAATCTATAGATTCCTTTTCATAGGATGGTCATTTTTATTATGTTAATCCTACTGAACCATGAGCTTTCCATCTTATGATACGTTCTCCAATTTCTTTCTTCGATGACTTGAAGTTTTTATTATACAAATCTTTAACTTTCTTCATTAGAATTACCTCAAGATATTTTATATTATTTCAGGCTATTGAGAAAGATATTTCCCTGATTTCTTTCTCAGTCCATTTTTCCTTTGTAAATAGAAGGGCAACTGATTTTTGTGAGTTAATTTTATACCCTGCTACTTTGCTGAAAGTGTTTATCAGCTCTAGGAGTTTCCTGGTATAATTTTTTGAGGTCCTTTATGCACACTGTCATATCGTCTGCAAATACAAGTGCTTTGACACCTTCCTTTACAATTTATATCCCCTTGATTTCCTTCAGCTGTCTGTTGTAGCTTAGAATTCAAGTGCTACATTAAATATATATGGAGTTAGTGGACAATATTGTCTTGGTTTTTTGGGTTGGTTTTTTTTGTTTGTTTTTTGTTGTTTTTTTTTAACCTTTCAAGAACTTTATTGAGAGACTGGGGGAAAGGGAGAGAGAAAGAGAAAGGGTGAGAAACAGAGAGACAGAGAGACCACGTGTAGGGAAGAGAGTAGAAAGAGAAAAGGGCTGGTTTTTTTATTTTAATAGAATTGCTTTGATTTTTCTCTCCATTTAATTTGGTGCTGGCTATGGCCCTCCTGTGAAGTGCCTTTACTACTTTGAGGTATGCTCCTAATCTCCTCAGGACTTTTATCATGAAGGCATGTTGGATTTTGTAAAGGACTTTTCTATATCTAATGAGATGATCATGGGATTTTTTTTTTCTTTCAGTTAGTTTATTTGGTGTATTACATTTATCAGTTTACCTATGTTGAACTATCCCTGCATCTCTGTAATGAAGCCTATTTGATCATGGTAGATGATCTTTTTATGTATTCTTAGATTTGGTTTACATGTAATGTATTGAATATTTTTACATCTATGTTTATAAGAAAAAATTTGTCTGTAATTCTCTTTCTTTGTTGAGCCTTTAAGTAGTTTGGGCCTTGGGTAATTGTGGCTTTGTTAAATGAATTGGACAATGTTCCTTCTGTTTCTATTTTGTGGAGTAATTTGAGAAGTATTGGTATTATCTATTCTTGAAAGTCTGGTAGAATTCTACACTAAACCATGTGGCCCTAGCCTTTTTTTGGTTGTAATGCTTTTAATGACTGCTTCTGTTTCACTAAGGGTTACAGGTCTGTTTAAATTGCTTATGTGACCTTGATTTAACATTGGTAAGTACTATGTATGGAGAAAATTATCCATTTCTTTTAGTTTTCCAATTTGGTGGGATGCAAGTTTTTAAAGTATGTTCTTAAAATTCTCTGGATTTCTTTGGTGTCTGTTGCATTTCATTTCTAATTTTTGATAATTTGGATCTTTGGTCTCTACCTACTAGTTTTTGGGTTTTGATAAGGATTAATCAATATTATTGATTTCTTCATTTCATTTATAATTTGTATTACCTTTTGTCTGTTTCTATATTATTGATTTCAGCCCTGAGTTTGATTACAGCATGCCATCTACACTCCTACTGAGTGTGATTTCTTTCTTCCTTCCTTCCTTCCTTCCTTCTTTCCTTCCTTCCTTCCTTCTTTCCTTTCTTACTTTTTTTTAATGTTCTAGTAGAGCTTTCAAGTGAACTGCTGAGTTACTAGTATGAGATTGATCAATATTTTTTTTATTTCTTTAAATTTTATAATTAATTCAATTTTACGAATCAGCCATGCATTCCCCTGTCCTCCCTCTTCCCAACCCCTGCCCTCCTCTCCCCTCCACCCCCAATTCATCCCCCATTTCCATTTCCTCCAGGGCAAGGACTTCCCTGGGGATTCAGCTCAGCCTGGTAGATTGATCGATATTTTATGTAGGTACTTAATGTTGCAAAGTTGCCTTCAACATGTCCCATAAGTTTCAATATGTTATGTATTCATTTTCATTCAATTTTAGAAAGTCTGTAATTTCTTTGTAAATTCAGTCTTGACCCATTTTTCATTAAGTAGAGAGTTGTTCAGTTTCCATGACTTTCTACTGTTTCTATTGTTGTTGATATTGGGCTTTATCCATAGTGGTCAGATAGGATTCAAAGTGTTATTTCAATTTCTTTTTTTATTTTTGTATTTTTTGAGACTTGCTTGCACCTAAATATGTGTTCAATTTTGGAGAAAGTTTCATGAGATGCTGAGGATCTCAAGGGACACAATCCATACCCCTCTGCCTCACATAGGGTAAGTGTTCTTCTTGGCCAACAAATTGTACCTAATGGTCCCCCATTTTCTTTAGAATCATGTGAGGAGGTGGGATGACTCCTATGATTGTCACTTTTCAGCATGGGGAAGTGGGAACAGTTTCATACTGGCCACAACGCACACACTATACACTATGAGATTTTCAGGGTGCACATGCTCACTTAGGGATGTCGAAAATTTTTTTCTCCCTTACTAGAAGAATGAGTCAGTCCTTCCCTGCGTAATTCTTTTTAAATTAATTTATTTATTTTTCTATTATCAGCTTGATATAGTATAAATTCTTATTCTAGTAGTGAAATTTTTTATTGAGGCTTTCCCAGTAATTGAGTAGAACCAAAACTTATAATAAGCCACAATTATCCTAGGGTCCCCCCTGCTATATAGCCTCCCTGGTTCTGTGGGTTGCACTCTGATTGTTCTTTGCTTTATATCTAGAATCCACTTATGAGTGAGCACATACCATGTTTGTTCTTCTGGGTTTGGTTTACCTCACTCAGGATAATATTTTCTAATTCCATCCATTTGCCTACAAATTTCACGCCGTCATTGTTTTTCTCTGCTGAGTAGTACTTCATTGTGTATATGTACCACATTTTCTTAATCCATTCTTCAGTTGACAGGCATCTAGGTTGTTTCCAGGTTCTGGCTATTACAAATAGTGTTGCTATGAACATAGTTGAGCATGTATCTTTGTGGTATAATTGAGCATTCCTTGGGTATATGCCCAAGAGTGGTATGACTGGGTCTTGAGGTAGACTGATTCTCAATTTTCTGAGAAACCACCATACTGATTTCCATAGTGGTGTAAAAGTTTGCATTCCCACTAACAGTGGAGAAGTGTTCCTTTTACTCTGCATTCTCTCCAACATTGACTGTCATAGCCATTCTGACAGGTGTAAGGTGGTATCTCAGAGTCATTTTGATTTGCATTTCTCTGATGATTAAGGATGTTAAGCATTTCTTTAAATATCTTTCAGCCATTTGTGATTCTTCTTTTGAGAATTCTGATGGAGAATTCTCTGTTTAGCTCTTTAGCCCATTTTTTAATTGGATTGTTCAGTATTTTGATGTCTAGTTTCTTGAGTTCTTTATATACTTTGGAGATCAGTCCTCTGTCAGATGTGGGGTTGGTAAAGGTCTTTCCCATTCTGTAGGCTGTCTTTTTGTCTTATTGACTGTGTCTTTTGCCCTACAAAAGCTTCTCAATTTCAAGAGGTCCCATTTATTAATTGTTGTGCTCAGTGTCTGTGCTGCTGATGTTATATTTAGGAAGTGATATCCTATGCCAATGCATTCAAAAGTACTTCTTACTTTCTCTTCTGTTAAATTTAGTGTACCTGGATTTATGTTGAGGTCTTTGATCCACTTGGACTTGAGTTTTGTGCATGGTGATAGATATGGATCTATTTGTAATCTTTTACATATTGACATCCAGTTATGCCAGCACCATTTGTTGAAGATACTTTCTTTTTTCCATTGTATAGTTTTGGCTTCTTTGTCAAAAATCAGATGTTCATGTGTGCATGGATCAATATCAGGGTCTTCGATATGATTCCATTGGTCTGTATGCCGGTTTTTATGCCAGTACCAAGTTGTTTTTATTACTATAGCTTTATAGTAGACCTTGAGGTCAGGGATGGTGATGCCTCCAGAGGTTGCTTTATTATACAGGATTCTTTCTAGCTATTCTGGATCTTTTGTTTTTTCATATGAAGTTGAGTATTTGTCTTTCCAAGTCTGTGAAGAATTGTGTTGGGATTTTGATGGGGATTTCATTGAATCTATAGATTGCTTTTGGTAAGATTGCCATTTTTACTATGACAAAATAGGATTAATCCTACCTATCCATGAGTATGGGAGATCCTTCAATTTTCTGATATCTTCTTCATTTTCTTTTTTTTAGAGATTTAAAGTTCTTAAATCAAAAAAGGTCCTTCACTTGTTTAGTTAGTGTTATCCCAAGGAATTTTATATTATTTATGGCTATTGTAAAGGGTGATGTTTCTCTGACTTTTTTTCTCAGCCCTTTTATCGTTTGTGTATAGGAGAGCTACTGACTTTTTTGAGTTGATCTTGTATCCTGCCACTTTACTGAAGGAGTTTATCAGCTGTAGGAGTTCCTTGGTAGAATTTTTGGGGTCACTTATATATACTATCATATCATCTGCAAATAGTGAAAGTTTGACTTCTTTTCCAATTTGTATCCCTTTGATCTCCTTTTGTTGTCTTATTGCTTTAGCTAGAACTTCAAGTACTATATTGAATAAATATGGGGAGAGTGGACAGCCTTGTCTTGTTCCTGATTTTAGTGGAATCACTTTGAGTTTCTCTCCATTTAATTTGATGGTGGCTGTTGGCTTGTTGTAAATTGCCTTTATTATGTTTATGAATGTTCCTTGTATTCCTGATCTCTCTAAGACCTTTATCATGAAGGGGTGTTGGATTTTGTCAAAGGCTTTTTCAGCATCAAATGAGATGATCATGTGTTTTTTTTTTTTCTTTCAGTTTGTTTATATGGTGTATTACATTGACAGATTTTTGTATGTTGAACCATCCTTGCATCCCTGGGATGAAACCTACTTGGTCATGATGGATATTTTTTTTATGTATTCTTGGATTCAGTTTGCCAATATTTTGTTGAGTATTTTTGCATCAATGTTCATGAGGAAAATTGGTCTGTAATTCTCTTTCTTTGTTGCATTTTTGTGTGGCTTGGGAATCAGAGTAATTGTAGCCTCATAAAAAGAGTTTGGTAATGTTCCTTCTGTTTCTATTGTGTGGAACAATTTGAAGAGTATTGGAATTAGTTCTTCTTTGAAAGTCTGGTAGAACTCTGCACTGAAACCATCTGGTCCTGGGCTTCTTTTGGTTAGGAGACTCTTGATGACTGTTTCTATTTCTTTAGAGATTATTGGTCTATTTAAATGGTTTATCTGGTGTTGATTTAACTTTGGTATGTGGTATCTATCCAGAAAATTATCCATTTCTTCCAGATTTTCCAATTTTGTGGAGTACAGGTTTTTGAAGTATGACCTGATGATTCCTCATTGTCTGTTGTCAAGTCTCCCTTTTCATTACTGATTTTGTTCATTTGCGTGTTCGCTCTTTGCCTTTTGGTTAATTTGGCTAGGAGTTTGTCTATCTTGTTGATTTTTTCAAAGAACAAACTCTTTGTTTCGTTGATTTTTTTGTATTGTTCTCTTGGTTTCTATTTCATTGATTTCAGCCCTCAACTTGATTATTTCCTGGCGTCTATTTCTCCTGGGTGAATTTGTTTCTTTTTGCTCTAGAGCTTTCAGTTGTGCTGTTAATTCATTGGAATGAGATTTCTCCATCTTCTTTATGTGTGCATTTAGAGCCATGAATTTTCCTCTTAGCACTGCTTTCATAGTGTCCCATAAGTTTGGGTATGCTGGGGCAGCGAGGGAAGAGGGTGTGGCCGCGGTGGTGGGGACTGAGGCACCGAGGGACCTGGAGTGGACTGCCAGAGATGCTGGGTGTGGGGCCTGGAATGACCAACAGCAACATGGCCAATGCCTTGGCCAGCACCACGTGTGAGCACTGCAAGGGAGGTTTTGCAACTGCCGAGAAGATTGTGAACAGTAATAGCTAGCTGTAACATGAACAGTGCTTTGTGTGTGCTCAGTGCTTCCAGCAGTTCCCAGAAGGACTCTTCTATGAGTTGGAAGGAAGGAAGTACTGTGAGCATGATTTCCAGAAGCTCTTTGCTCTCTGCTGCCACCAGTGTGGTGAATTCATCATTGGTTGGGTTATTAAAGCCATGAACAACAGCTGGCATCCTGAGTGCTTTTGATGTGACCTCTGCCAGGAAGTGCTGGCAGACATAGGGTTTGTCAAGAATGCTAGCAGATACCTGTCCTTCATGTCATAATTGTGAAAAGGCCAGAGGCCTTGGAAAATACATCTCCCAGAAATGCCATGCCATCATTGATGAACAGCCTCTGATCTTCAAGAATGACCCTTACCATCCAGACCACTTCAACTGTGCTAACTGCAGGAAGGAGCTAACTGCTGATGCCCGGGAACTGAAAGGGGAGCTGTACTGTCTGCCAGGTCATGATAAGATGGGGATCCCTATCTGTGGTGCTTGTCGAAGGCCCATTGAAGGGCGAGTAGTGAATGCCATGGGCAAGCAATGGCATGTGGAGCATTTTGTTTGTGTCAAATGTGAAAAGCCATTTCTTGGACATCACCATTATGAGAGGAAGGGCTTGGCCTATTGTGAAACTCACTATAATCAGCTGTTTGGTGATGTCTATTTCCACTGCAACCATGTCATAGAAGAGGATATGGTCTCTGTCCTCAACAAGGCCTGGTGTGTTGGCTGCTTTGCCTGTTCCACCTACAATACCAAGTTAACACTCAAGAATAAATTTGTGGAGTTTGACATGAAGCCAGTCTGTAAGAAGTGCTATGAGAAATTCCCACTGGAACTGAAGAAAAGACTTAAGAAACAGGCTGAGACTTTAGGGAGGAAGTAACTTCTGGTTGTTTGTTGGGGTTTTTTAATTATTTATTTATTTTGTTTGTTTTTTAGATTTATTTATTGTGCATATAGTGTTCTCCCTGCATGCCAGAAGAAGGCGCCAGATCTCATTACAGATGGTTGGGAGCCACCATGTGGTTGCTGGGAATTGAACTCAGGACCTCTGGAAGAGCAGCCAATGCTCTTAACCGCTGAACCATCTCTCCAGCCCCTGGTTGGTTTGTTTTGTTCTGTTCTGTCTTCTAACCAATAGTACTTAACTTGACCCACCCTTTTCTAAAGGTGGATCAAAGCATTAGAGAGAATGCTTTTCTTCACTTCCCTTTTCTGAGTTAAAATGAAAACATATCTATTCCGATGTAAAACACAGATGAAATCAAGCCTTTAGCTTTAGCAGTATGTGGACTGTTAGAAGAAGAAGAAGAAGAAGAAGAAGAAGAAGAAGAAGAAGAAGAAGAAGAAGAAGAAGAAGAAGAAGAAGAAGAAGAGGGAGGAGGAGGAGGAGGAGGAGGAGGAGGAGGAGGAGGAGGAGGAGGAAGGAAGGAAGCAAAGAAAAAAAAAAGAAAAAGAAAAAAACTGCATTCCCTAATCAAGAATTCTAGATGTTTCATATAATACCAAATAAAAATACTTGTTCTGAGATTTATAAATTTAGAATCATTCACCACTGATATAAGCTTTTTTAAAAATTCTTTTCTCAGGAAGCAAATGGAAATTACTCCCTGTCCTCCTATTAGAATGATGGTGATATATGTTTTAGGCTTTTTTATTTCAAATGTCATAATTGGGTTTTATCTATTATAAGATAGTAAAAAGTTATAAATAATACTTTTAGATTGAAAGAGGGTAATAAGAATATCAACTTTAGGTAAAAATCAGTTCTATTTCATAAAATTTTTTGTCCTGAAATGTTTGGACCATTCTTTTTGTAGAAATTCAATATGCAACAGTATGAACATTTTAAAAATGTTTCTGCTGCTACCGTGTTGCCTTTTTTTTCTAAG
This sequence comes from Onychomys torridus, assembly GCF_903995425.1. Classification (NCBI taxonomy): domain Eukaryota; kingdom Metazoa; phylum Chordata; class Mammalia; order Rodentia; family Cricetidae; genus Onychomys; species Onychomys torridus. Next base: position 32,374,000 of record NC_050447.1, read on the forward strand.
TTACCAAGATATATAGCCAACATTGCTGGGTCTGGTGACTCCCAGTGTAGTCTCAGCACTTGGGAGCTAAAGCAGGAAAGTTGCTATGATTTGGAGGCCAATCCTAGGTTACAGTCTGTGATGCTGTCCCCAAGACATCCCCACAAACTAAAACACTAGTATACTGCTTTGCCATAAAGGCTAGCTCAGGGGCCTAGGAAAGAGCGCAGTTGGTAAAGTACTTGTCATACCAGCCTTAGGACCTGAGTTTGAACCTGGAGGTAAACAGATCCCTGGACTCACTAGGTAGCCAACCCAGCCTAACTGGTGAGCCCCAGATCCAGAAGCAAAGTGGATGGCTCCTGACAGACACCCCAAGATTGATATCTTGCCTCCAAATACGCATTCTTACGCACACATTCAGAAATATATACTCACACATATATACAACAAAGTGTTTCTCAGGATGCTATTACTCTGCCATTCAAATGTTTGTAATCATGACTTTTTTCAAATATTTGGTTGTGCACATTATAGAATACATTTCTGTTTTCAGATAACTAACTTGTAACCAGTTATTTTATCTTTTAATATTCTTTTGTGATTAAGAAAACTGTAAGTGATTAAAAATAATACATGCTTTTGTGCTTGTTTAGCAGTTTAAAATTGTGTTTGACAATAAGAGCCAAAATATCTTCAGTGTGCCTTTGTCAGCTAATAATAACAAGCAGGGGGCACCTTAAAAGTATTTATGAAGTATTATACATGTGCTTAGGCAAGTAGAATTTGTAGTCTGGGGTCTCAATGCTAAGTTCTTAGGTACCTCACTAGAAATAGGGAGCAGAAAAGCAAGTGTGCACATGCTTCCCTCATCACTTTGGAGACATGTGGCCTGAGCCTTTGCTTACACGTCTTACATGTCCTTGCATAGCCAGAGTCCCTGCTGCTGCCTTTGCTCAGTCCTCTTCAGACAGGACTGTTCCTGCAAGTTTGACTTGGTAATTATATGATACATAATCAAGAGATGATGCTTCTCTCTGTGGTGGGTGTCATTGGAGCCCTTAGTGTGGAGAAGATGGAGAGGTTTAATTGGAGCAAAGACAGAGATTTGGTCTAGTTCCTGGAAGAAGATGGAGAGGTTTAAGTGGAGCAAACACAGAGACTTGGTCTAGTTCCTGTTTGTTGTTGGGTTTTGATGGCTGCTGGCATTTGCCAGAGAACATCTCTGTTTGAATTTTAGGGGCAATCTGAAATTATTCATTGGGCTTATCGAATTTCTAAGTGCTCTTTTTGTCCTTAGTTATCCTAATGTAATAGGGGAAACGGATACACATAAAAGATTTGTGTCATGTTCAAAGCCTTATTAATACTTTGCCTGAAATAGGTCATTTTGCCTCATCCATTTGCCAAAGTAGCCAATTCCAAGTTTAGGAAACTTTGATGTAGGCTGACAATATTCCTGTATTTTATTTTAGATTGTAAGCTTAATGGCAGGAAATTATATCAATAATTGTGCTTTTTATGTACAAACCATTGCTGTATACCTTTGGTGCTTAATAAATGTTCATAATTATTTAAAAAAAAAGTTTGGGTATGTTGTACTTTCGTTTTCATTGAATTCTAGGAAATCTTTAATTTCTTTCTTTATTTCTTCCTTTACCCATTGATGTTTCAGGTGGGCATTATTCAGTTTCCATGATATTATAGGCTTTCTATAATTTTTGCTGTTGTTGAAGTTTAACTTTAAGGCATGGTGGTCTGATAAGATATAGGAGGTTATTCCAATGTTTTGTTGAGATTTGTTTTGTGGCCAAGCATGCGGTCAATTTTTGAGACGGTTCCATGGGGTGCTGAGAAGAAGGTATATTCTTTTGTGTTAGGATGGAATGTTCTGTAGATATCTATTAAGTCCATTTGAGTCATAACATCTGTTAGGTCCTTCATTTCTTTGTTAAGTTTCAGTCTGGTAGATCTGTCTTTTGGTGAGAGTGGTGTGTTGAAATCTCCCACTAATAACATGTGTGGTTTGATGTGCATTTCAAGCTTTAGTAATGTTTCTTTAATGAATGTGGGTGCCTTTGTATTTGGGGCATAAATGTTCAGGTTCGAGACTAATCTTGGTGTATTTTTTCTGTGATAAATATGTAATGTCCATCCTGATCTCTTACGATTGATTTTATTTTGAAGTCTATTTTATTAGATATTAGGATAGCTACACCAGCTTGCTTCTTAGGTCCATTTGCTTGGAAGCCTTTTCCCAGCCCTTTACTCTGAGGTAGTGTCTGTCTTTGAAGTTAAAGTATGTTTCTTGTATGCAGCAGAAGGATGGATCCTGTTTTCTTATCCATTCTGTTAGTCTGTGTCTTTTTATAGGTGAGTTGAGACCATTGATATTGATGGATATTAAAGACCAGTGATTATTAATTCCTGTTACTTTTTTGTGGCCATATTGTGTTTTCTTTCTTTGGTGTTTGTTGGTGTGGGATTATCTATTGCCTGATTTTTCTCATGGGTGTGTTTAACTTCTTTAGGTTGGGTTTTTCCTTCTAGTGCTTTCTGTAGGGCTGGATTTGTGGATAGGTATTGTTTAAATCTGGTTTTATCTGGAATATTTTGATTACTCTGTCTATGTTGATTGAGAATTTTGCTAGGTATAATAGTCTGGGTTGGCATCCATGGTCTCTTAGTGTTTGCATAACATTTGTCCAGGACTTTCTAGCTTTCATAGTCTCTATTGAGAAGTCTGGTGTTATTCTGATGGGTCTGCCTTTATATGTTACTTGGTCTTTTTCCTTTGTGGCTCTTAATATTTTTTCTTTGTTCTGTATGTTTAGTGTTTTGATTATTATGTGTCAAGAGGACTTTTTTTTTGATCCAGCCTATTTGGTGTTCTGTAAGCTTCTTGTATCTTCATAGGTATTTCTTTCTTTAGGTTAGGAAAGTTTCTATGATTTTGTTGAATATATTTTCTGTGCCTTTGAGTTGGTATTATTTTCCTTCTTCTATCCCAATTATCTTAGGTTTGGTCTTTTCATGGTGTCCCAAATTTCTTGGACATTTTGTGTTACAACTTTTTTGTCTTTAGTGTTTTCTTTGACTGACACATCTATTTTCTCTATTGTGTCTTCAGTGTCCGAGATTCTCTGTTCCATCTCTTGCATTCGGTTGGTTACGCTTGCTGCTGTAGTTCCTGTTTGTTTAGTCAAGATTTTTATTTCCAGCATTCCCTCAGTTTGTGTTTTCTTTATTGTCTCAATTTTAATTTTCAAATCTTGAATTGTTTCCTTCATTTGTTTAATTACTTTTTCTTGGCTTTCTTTGACTTCTTCCAATTTTTTGTTTGTTTTTTCTTTCATTTCTTTAAGGGAATTTTTAATTTCTTCTTTAATGGAGTTTTTATTTTCTCTTTAATGGAGTTTTTCATTTCCTCTTTAAGGGTCTCTATCATCTTCTTTAAGTCATTTTAGGATTGATTTCTTCTGCTTCTTCTGCCTTGGTATGTTCAGGTCTTGCAAGTGTAGAATCGCTAGGTTCTGATGTTGTCATATAGGTCTTCATGTTGTTGCCTATATTTTTGCACTGGCATCTACTAATCTCTTCTTCTGCTTGGTGTAGGTGGTGTCAGTGTCTGAAGGTGCCTCTTTTGTTCTAATTGTTAGTCTTGGTCCACTAGGAGTTCTTGGTTAAATCAGTGCTATTGGGCTCTGTTTCTTTGGGAGTAGCTTAGTCCAATCAGTGTTAGTGGGTTCTGTCTCAGGGAGCAGTTGTTCCCAGTTGGTGCAAGGTGTGCTTATGGTTTCAGTGGTTGTTAAGTTTGCAGGAGTTTGTTTTTTTTTTTTTTTTTTTTTTTGGTTTTTGGGGTTTTTTTCGTGTGGGCAGGGGAGCAAGGAAAGGTAGCTGTCTGGTTGTTGGGACTCTGATGGGTAGGGCCTAGGGGCTAGAGACCTGATCTTCCAGTCTAGAGATGGAGGCTTACATGTTCCCAGTCGGTATAGTGTAGGCTTATGTATGATTCTGGTGATCTGGTTCGGTGACTGGTGGGCACCTTCTTTTATGTTCTCAGGTCAAGTTTTGCTCCTTCATCAACTCCTCAGCTGATCTTGTTTCCTCAGACTGCAGACTGTAGGATTCTGAATCCTCTCCCGGATGGATCTCAGCTAAGCAGGTTTTTTAGTAGGGTAATTTCACCAATACCTCCAAGTTGTTGGGTTTCTCAGGATCAGCAGCTGGGCCCTGGGTTGGCCTCAGACTGAGTGTTCGGATCCATTCTGGTCATGTCTCATGGAGATGGCTCCTTCCCTGGGTGCTGGGGTTAAAGGCGTCCCTGTTCCAGGTTCTTATTCTCCTTGTTTTTACTAACTCCTCAGCAGGTAATAGCTCAGTTTCTGGTCTTTATTATGACAGCGTCTCTGCCCCCGCTCTGCCTGTCTCTGCCCCTGCATAATTCCTGTACAGCTGCTGTCAAATATGTCAGATGTCAACAGATAGACTCAGGTGCCTTGGAGTCAAGAAGGAATTGGGATTCTCACTTTTATTGAATAGTGATTTTGTGTAGAGAGGGGACTAATGGCTATGGAATAAAGAGGCCTTACTACTTTGAACCAATTACCTCATCTCCATGACTTTTTGACCTTATGGTTTTCAAAGCAAAATTAGAAACCAAAATCAGCTACACTAAGTGTGAAATCTCTTGAGATGGATATGAGCATTATGGGATGAATTAATAATTGTGTGGGGAAGAATTCACTTTTCAGATATAAGAACACCTAAAGTTAGGGACCTGACTTTATTCCCTCACCTTGAATGGCCTCAGGTCTTCAAGGTCATCCCTGAGTTTGGTGACTTACTGATAAAGAAAGCCATGTTTCACTACAGACCTCGGACCCTCAAACTACAGTTCTGAGAGACAATGGCAGAATTCACCTTTCTGATCCCTGCCCTGCAAGAAGCATGTGTCCAGGTGTGGGAAGAATCTCAAGGACTGACAGGATCAGGAAGTTAAAGATCGGGCGTGCACTGATTTACAGCTCCAAGCTACTGTGGGGTTAAAGTCCTTCCACACCAGCCTGTGTACCCTCCTGTACCCACCCCCACATGAGCACAGTAACAAGCATAGAGGTAGATGGGAATGTATGGTAATATTTTATTTGTGCACCCCAATAAAGCTTATCTGAGAATCAGAGGAAAAAGTCAATTACTATATTAAACATAGAGGTCAGGCAGTGGTAGCACATGCCCTTAATCCTAGCATTCAGGAGGCAGAGATTCATCCAGATCTCTGAATTCAAGGCCATACTGGGAACAGAGCCAGGCGTGGTGGCTTTAATTCTCAGCACTAGTTAACCATAGAGGTCTGGAGGTCTGTACAGACAGATAGGAAGTGATAGAGCTGGGAGGAAAGAGTAAAGTGATATAGCTGGGTGGAGAAAGGAAGTAAGAGGGCAGGGACAGAAGGGCACATAGGCATGGGTATACAGGAAGTAACTCTCTTTCTTGGGCTGAGGATTTCTGAGAGTAAGAACTTGTGGCTGTGACTTGTTCTGTTCCTCTGATCTGTTGGCTTTCACCCCAATGTCTGGTTTGGAATTTTTATAAACAAGGCCATTTAGCAATTCATCTTACAGGAATGCCTTATGTCATTTGTTTATTTTGAGAAAGGGTCTCCATATGTTGGACTAATTGTCCTAAAATTCACTTCACAGCCCAGCATGGCCTGAAACACAATACAGTTCTCTTGTCTAGGGGCCTAAGATTACAGGGGTGTGCAACTACTCTCTGACCTGGAAAACTGGTACCCAGTCCTTCTATCATTTGCTGTTTTAAACCAATAAAACATCATCAATGAAGATTCTTACAATGCTCTCGCTGAACACAAGGCGGCAGGAGAGAAAAGAGAATACTCTAGCCTGGACTCTAAAGCTAGGTAGAGAAAAGAGCCCTTCTTTTGTGTACAGATGAGCTGTGCCTGAAGCTTCCACAGGAGCCTGAAGGCATTACTTAGTTCCTGCTGTAAACACACCTCTCTGAGGTATGCATTTCTGCTGATGGACAAGACAGTTTTAGACACTATGTAATCCTCTTATCTTTGGAAAACTTTATCATCAAATGATTTCTATACAAACAAATTTATTTTTCACCAGCATAACTAGGTAAATTTGCATAAGAATTTGAGATAAACAACAAACTACACTTCAAGGATGAGAATAATTCTTTCACTGGAAAAATTTAGCTAGTCATCTTTTATATTAATTATTGCCTGATCTCTGCTCTCTGCAACCCCTTGACTGGTCTGTGATGGAGCAGATTGAAAACTCCATAGAATTTAAAACCATCTGGGCCCTAGCTATCCTATCCTGGAAAAGGAATCATTTGTGACTGTTACTAGGTACAAGTTATTCAAGCATGTTGTCTTTCAGTTAACAGTGCCATACCACACATGCAGGTAACACATTTGATCCACTCTCCAGTTGAAGCACACCTGAACAACCCAATTTTGACTACTTTTAATCAAGATCTTAGGAACATCTCAAACATAGGTTTTTGAAAACAATGTTTTTTCCCATTGGGCTAAAGATCCAAGAGAAGAACTTGTAATAGAAAACATTTAATTGGGGATTCCTTATAGTTTCAAAGAATGAGTACATGATAACCTTCCTAGTAGGTGCATGGCAACAGACAGGCATGATGCTGTGGGCTCTAGCTGTAGCTGAGAGATTACACCCTGATCCACCAGCAAGAGCCAGAGTTAGACTGGGCCAGTCATGGGTTTTTGAAACTTCAAACCCTCCCCCAGTGATGTACCTTCTTCAAAAAGGCCACACCTCCCTCCTGATCCCTCCTAAACAGTTCCCTAACTGGGAACCAAACATTCAAATATATGAGTCTACAGGTGCCATTGCATTCTAACCAGCACACCAGCTGAGCTGAGAAAAAGTCTTATACCAAAAAGAAGCAGCTGAAAGCCCAAGAAACATGGAGAAGCTGATTCCTTGACTCTGAGTAAGAAGGAGGTGAAAACCTCAAGTCAACAACCCAACATTGCATTTGGTCAAGGAACTGAGGGCAGGGAGAGGAGTAGCCAGTAAGATCTGGGACCACAGTTTGGACAGGGGTGCATTGCAGCCACCATATTGAAACAGTAGCAAGTTTGGATGGGGAAAGGCATGGCTGTGTTGTGCTCAGAGAAACAGAGAAACACCAAGGAAGAAGTTCTGGAGTGTTAAACCATGGGTCCACAGATTATCAGGGTCTGGAAAGACAGGGCAAAGGTAAATTCACAGGCTGAGGTTGATCTCTGTATCACTTTCTCCAAGTGGTCATCTGGGCCTTGTGGGAGCTTCTAACCCTGTACTCTTCAATCTGTTCTGCCAGGATTCTCTGGGATTATGAAACTCCCGGTACAGACCTGTATCTTCAGCTTGATTGTGGACTGTGAGAGCCCAGACTGTCCTCAGTGTTGGGATGAGCAGGGCCCCATTAAGTATTTGTTAAGTAGACAACAGGAGGTAGAGGAACTTTCTATAAGGCCAGAGGACCTGAAACGGACCCCCATACCCACATAGTGAGAGAAGAGTTTTGACTGGTGGAAGTGGGTTTCCACGTGTGTGCCATGCCATTCACACATACATGTAAATACATACACAATAAAGAAATACATCAGAAAAAATCAAAAGTGTTTCTCAGGTCAATAAAGAACTATGAAGTTTATCTGAGCAAAAGCTGGTTAAAAGAGGAAACAGATTATGGAGGAGGTATGAATAGGTGTTGGGACTTAAAACGTGTCAGAGTTGCAGTGTTTGAATGAAACAGCCACAACCTGTGCATGGGGTTTTAGTAGATCCTAAGAGTATTGTAATGGTCACAATTCTCAGCTCTCTCCATCTGTGGCATCTTCAGTACTTACCTATTCAGAGGAGCACTGTACCCCAGCTTATCCTATCATAGTTTTCTGTTCCCAATCAACACAGCACTGACCTCTGACCAGTGAGTACAAGGACAGCTATCATGGTTTGAATGTATTTAAGTTTACATACAATATTCATGGTAGTACAAAAGGACTTGAGATGCCATAATATCCCTTTCTAGGAGGCCAAAGAGCAGGAACAAAGATTGCTTTTCTGCCGGCTAATCTGCACCTCCTGGACAAGAACTTTGCCCCACCCTGCTGGGTTTCCACCTACTTTATTTTAGGTCCAAATTCCTACTTACACAAGACCTACATCTACTCTTTCCTGTCCATGACACACAGCTATCCTGCAGCAACACAGACTCGGCACACAGACTCAGACTAGGAGCCGACCATGACACTGGAAAGACTTCCCGGATGGCTGAATGCTGTGACCTGTGGGCTCCTGCTTCTCTTCCTACATGTGCAAGGTGAGACTCCTTAAGTTAGCGGTGAGGAGCAGAGTAAGAGCTGCCCAGTTCTGCAGTCAGCAGCTTATCTTTCCAGAGGAAAGGAACTAACAGGGGAGGAGCTGGTAAAGACAGAAGACAAAAGAGTGGGAATTGTGGACTTCCTAATCCCCCACCAAAGCCTACACAGTGATCCCTGTAGCACACAGAAGGCTAGAGTTACCTAAAGACACCCCATACCCCAAAAGTCACTCCAGTGTATGGAGTCTGAGCAACACTGGACTTGCAGATTTGGGGAAAGAAAGTAAAAAGGACACTTAGTACATCTGTGTGAGACTGCAGCTGCTACAGAACTCTGGATAATAATGAAAATAATGCATTCCTGCTTCCAAGTGGCTCTGAGTAGTCGTCTCCTTGTTGGTCAGAGACATGAACAGCCACCACTCAAAAGGAGCATGAGCAATGTTCCTGGAAATTAGGGGAATAAAGAAACTCCTACCCCCACATCTCACACTTGAACTCAGACACCCTGGATTCCTTTCCTCAAGTACCTTAGTGAAAATGAGGTGGGAAACAACAGAGTGGTGGCAGCTGCCTGAACAGAACTAACCCTGATGGCATTTCTCCACTCACAGGCCAGGACTCAGCCAGCCCCATCAGGAACACACACACAGGCCAGGTTAGAGGAAGCCTCGTCCATGTGAAGGGCACCAAAGCTGGTGTCCACACATTCCTGGGAATTCCCTTTGCCAAGCCACCTGTAGGACCTCTGCGATTTGCACCCCCTGAGGCTCCTGAACCATGGAGTGGTGTGAGGGATGGGACCACCTACCCAGCCAGGTAAGTTCTGGGACCCAGAGGACTTACAGCCCTGAGGTGAGAATGTGCTTGGAGCTCTGGTCCAGAATGAAGTGCTTCCTTCATCCCAACCCCATAGAAGTTCTCTGTCTGTGATGTGTAGTCTGCCATGCATATTCAGATACATGACTAAGGCTTCTAGTAGAACAACTTTGCCAGTCTTCTGGGTCAGAGTTCAGTTCCTATAGGGAGTTAGCTCTCAGTTTGGCAGTGAGAAACAGATAAAAAACGGTTCCCAGATTCAGATTGTGCCAAGTGATCTCTGCCACCATGAAAGAGGTCTATGAACTAGGGTCAATATAAGCACATTAACTAGCAAAAGCCTGGGGTCTAGTGGCATGTACTGTAAGTCTCTCAGGAGCACATCAGTGATGTGTCCTTGGTAACGCCATCCTCTGCACTCACTGAAAAAAATCCACAGTGCCATGGTTCAAAGAAATGGATAAAAGTTTCTTGGATATTACATGGGAAGTCAAGCTACCCTAAGTTCCTGGACATAGGGTGAAGACCAACCCAATACACTTTGGGACATTGTTATCCACTGACTTCATTAATACCTGTGTAGACATAGCACCACATTATCCAGGTATCTTCACTTCTTGTTGCTGTGGTAAATTCAGTTTAAGACAGGAACAGTTTATTATGGGTCACAGTTCCTACCATATTACTCTCCATTATGAGGGGGAAACATAAGGGACTGGATCACATCACATCTTTAACTGGCATCAAAGATCAAAGAACGCATACATACCTGCTAATGGTCACTTGGCCTTCTCTGCTTATACAGTTCAGAAGCCCCTTCTTAGGGAATGATGCCACTCATGGTTGGGAATATTCCCACCTCTGTTAACTGAATCAAGAAAATCCCCCATAGGCTTTGCTGATCTAAACAATCCTTCATTGAGACAATATCCCTGAATGATTCTATGTTGTTTTGAGAAGGAAATCAAAACTAACCATCTCAATAGGAATTAAAAAGTACAAAGAGAAGTGATGATTGTCAGTGCATGCAGGAAATCTTTCTCATTGAGCCCCCAAGACTTCTCTAGATCCCAGATTAAAAAGAACAAAATATATTCCCTCATCCAAGTACTGGCCTTTCTGGAAATCTGGTTCCATCCCAGATTTCATTGAGCCTGTAGCCTTTACCTTGGTAGAAAAGAGCTTTAGAGAGTAATCATGCTTCAGCAGGACATCTTGGAGAAAAATGGATGAGAGTGGATGAGAGAAAAATCTGTACTAAAACTCAGTCTTGACAACCAAAAGTCTCTTGTAATAACTGTCATTGTCACCAGGTGTCTACAAAATGACGATATGATGAATTCAGAGGGTCTGAAGATGCTGAAATTCATCATGCCTCCCATTTCTATGTCTGAAGACTGCTTGTATCTCAACATCTACACACCAACCCATGCCCATGAAGGCTCTAACCTGCCTGTAAGAGTTGGGTCAACTGGGTATGGGTGGAGATTTCTTTCTCAGGAAGATTATAAAGCATAAGGCCAACTGAGTTCCACTGCAGTGTAGACCCTGATGAGAAGTCTTTCCTAATATGTCCACAAAAGCCTTCTCAGCCATTGACGGCCGTTAAACCCTGGATATGGGACACTGAGCACTGGAGCTCTGAGAGGTCAGGGGTTGTGTTTCCTGGACTAACTCTGGACTTACTCAACAAACATGATCCCTAGAGACCTAATCAGGTGTCCAAGGGATTAACATTGAGAAAAGTCAAATTTCTAGCTTGGGGATGTTGGTTGTGTCAATGATATTTGATTCATAATCAGGAAAACTCTTATGGAGACACCTTTTCTATAATTTGAGGAGCTTGAGAGTGATAGTGGCATTACTCTGAACTTAAATCCATTAATCCATGCAGAGATTTTTGATAAAAACAGTGGGACTTGGAAATGTGCTGAGGAGACTGTGTTTCTTACCTGTGGCCTGGGTCTAAGATGCTGAGGAGTCCTGATGTGTTTAGCTGCACAGATAGAAAGCAGTCCATAATCTGGGAGGCAGTCCTACCTGAGCTTGTGCCTGATAGAAGCCTCCTGACATCTCTCTTGACTTCTCCAGGTGATGGTATGGATCCATGGTGGTGCTCTGGTTGTAGGCATGGCTTCCATGTATGATGGATCCATGCTGTCAGCCACTGAGAATGTAGTGGTTGTCACTATCCAGTACCGCTTGGGTGTCTTGGGCTTCTTCAGGTGAGACAAGGGCTGGGCAGTGGCAGCTGAGAAGAACCTAGACAGCCCTGTGATCCATTTCCCTTCCACTTCTTAGCACTGGAGACCAGCATGCCAGAGGCAACTGGGGCTTCTTAGACCAAGTGGCTGCCCTACTCTGGGTCCAGCAGAACATCGCCTACTTTGGAGGCAACCCTGACCAGGTCACCATTTTTGGCGAGTCAGCAGGTGGTACAAGTGTGTCTTCACTTGTTTTGTCCCCTGTGTCCCAAGGACTCTTCCATGGTGCCATCATGGAGAGTGGAGTAGCTGTGTTGCCTGATCTCATCTCCAGCTCCTCTGAGGAGGTTTACACGGTTAGTGCACTCTATCCCTTCAGCCCTGACCTTCTGTCTTAACACTCACTCTCTAGTACTCTGCTACTGTGTATAGTAGAGAAAATGAGGACCATGGGAACTAACTTTTCTTCAGCACTTCCTTAAAGACTCAAGGTTTAGAACCCTCACCCCACCCCACCCCACCCCACAGTGTTTTTTACAAGGTGCATGTTTTATGTTCAGCAAAGCTGTACATAGCAGCTTACGTCATTGGCAAATCAAGTATGTATGGGTTTGGGTGATGATACCAGAGACAAGAGAGCTTGCTGTGCCAGTGGAGGATCTGAGTTCAATTCCCCAGAACACATATATGTCCAGGTGTGGTTTTTCTTGTGTCTAATCCAGGTTTTCCAATGGTGAGATGGGAGGCAGGGACAAGATAATTCCTGGAAGGATACAGGCGAGCTAGGCTGGTGTAGGCTGCAGCAGAACAAGAGAGTATTTCTCAAATTGGGTGGAAAGTGGGAGGGGGAGAAGGGAAGGAGAGGGAAGAGAGCTGTCACTGCTGAGCAACAGGAAAATGGAAACAATTCTGTACTTACTCCAGTCCACATACATTACACAGCATGGTAGAAAATTTAGAGCCAATGGAAGGCTACAGGAGCTAGGAAAACTTGTGTGCCTGGACAGCATGGCATCCAGGCACCCTCATGCTCTTCTCTTTACAGATAGTGGCGAATCTATCTGATTGTGCAGCTGTGAACACAGAGACTCTGGTACGCTGTCTACGAGGCAAAGATGAAGCAGAGATTCTGGCTATTAACAAGGTTTGAAGAATTGTTTTGCTGGGAAGATAGCAGATAGCAAGGTGTGTTGCAGGTAGTGCTCATTACTATGAACAAATTACCTAATCTCCATGGTTGAGTATCCTTTTAGTCCTGGGTGCAAAATCAATACCAACATAGGCTAGTCTAAGTGTAAGTTCTCTTCAGGGTGAGGTGTGAGAAGTATGGTGAAGAATAACCATCCTAAGATGAATTAGGAAGTAGAAAAGGGGTGGACATTGGCATATGTATTTCACTGATCTTCAGCGTTGAATTTTAATGCCTCTCAGGTCTTCAAGGTCATCCCTGCTGTGGTAGATGGGGAGTTCTTTCCCAGGCACCCTAAGGAGCTGTTGGCCTCTGCTGATTTTCACCCTGTCCCCAGCATCATTGGTGTCAACAATGATGAGTATGGCTGGCTACTCCCTATGGTGAGATTCAGTTGTAATCTTCTGGGTTCCTGGGGACTCATTGGTAGGCAATGGGAACTCAGAGATTCATTGATCCATATTCATGTCATGGCACACTTAAAACCATTCTCCATACCCTAGATCATGGGCTCTGCTCAGAAAATAAAGGAAATAACCAGAAAGACCCTGCCTGCTGTTCTGAAGAGCACAGCAGCACAGATGGTGAGAATCTTGGGACACTGTCACAACTCCAAGGACCTCTGTCTACTCTTCACAAGGAGCATCCCCAGGAATGTGTGTGTGTGTATGTGTGTGTGTGTGTGTGTGTGTGTGTGTGTGTGTGTGTGTTTGGACCTGTCTATATGAGGTCACTCCAAGCTTTCCCCATACCACACCTTCGCATTTCTCCACCCTGAGGCTATTGCCTACATATCCTAGTGCCTATGTCACCTCATTCTTCTTGATCCCCTTGTTGTAGAAGCTGCCTCCTGAGTGTAGTGACCTGATAATGGAAGAGTACATGGGGGACACTGAGGACCCACTGACCCTCCAAATACAGTTCTCAGAGATGATGGCAGACTTCACGTTCGTGATCCCTGCACTCCAAGTAGCACATTTTCAGCGTGAGTACATCTATAACAAGGTCGAGGGAGGAAGCTCAGAGCTGTGGGTCCCAGGGGAGCTCTGTAGTGTCCATGCTTGTCCTGTGTCTGGATCAGATCTCTGGTTCCAGACAACTGAGTCTTTTTTCACTAATTTAGTCTCTCATATATTACATCCCAACTGCAGTTTCCCCTCCTTTCTCTCCTCCTTCTGCTCCTCTCCCTTCCCTATTCCTTCCTTCTCTGTTTCTCTTCAGAAAAGTGCAGGTCTCTCAGAGATGTCAACCAAATATAGCATATAAATTGCAATAAGATTTGGCACCTCTCCACACATCAAGGCTGAATGTAGCAAATCAGTAGGAGGAAAAGGGTCCCCAAATCAGGCAACAGAGTCAGAGACAGTCCCCACTCTCGCTCTGTTAGGAGTTTCACAAAAACACAAAGCTACACATATAAAAAGGACCTAGGTTAGACCCATTCAGGCTCACTGAATGTTGGTTCACAATTTAGAGTCTTGTTTCTAGTAAATCCTTATGTTGAGTATGAGAGAGTGCCATCTTATCCCAGTACTGATGAGAAAATAGCAGAGTGATACTCTGTGTCTTGACCAAACTACTCACCTGTGGAGGACAGAGTCATTATTTAACAGGGGGCTTTCCCACAGCCAATCTTCCATGCTGGAACTCCACACTCAACTGTTGTGATTCCAGATAACTTGAGACCAAGTTCTCTTGTCACAAAATGTGTGTCAGAACAGTTCTAGGCAAAGTGCTGCCTTGTCACCACATGTCCTTATATCCAGGTTCCCATGCTCCTGTCTACTTCTATGAATTCCAACATCCACCCAGCTTCTTCAAGGATATCAGGCCACCATATGTGAAGGCTGACCATGGTGATGAGATTACCTTTGTCCTTGGGTCCTTCTTCTGGGGCATGAAATGTGAGTCCTCCTTATTTTCTTTAAGCTGAAGAAGGTCCCAGATGGCTCACTGAGGGACTCCTGAGCTCTCAGTCCATTTTACGAAACATGTATATGTACGTGGGGTGGTGGGCGTTTAGAATCTGGACCCTTCACAGTCTAGCCTGTAATGGAGGATATGGTGGTACATTGGGATAAGAATTCAATTAGAGGCTTGCATGGATCTTGGATACTGTATATGGTGAAAAAGGGTGGTAGCAAAGTCAATAGTTTGGGGTCAGACAACAGCTGGAATTGTGAGTCTGAAGCATAAGTTGGCAGTTGTATGATGTGGCATATACTTGGACCCTTTTCTTTCTAATGACTCCAGTTGACCTCACTGAGGAGGAACAGCTACTCAACACGAGGATGATGAAGTACTGGGCCAGTTTTGCAAGACATGGGTGAGAACATACCTCTCTCTTTCAAACTTCTGGTTTGGGTCCCTATCTAGGACTCCCTTTTAGATGGAAGTCTTCTTATCATGCATGGACATTTCATCACATGATAAAGTCTTTTCTACCCCATAGCACATTTATACAGATACTTTGTAGTTATCAGTTA